>NC_056745.1:1375624856-1375744856 GCF_019279795.1 Protopterus annectens | reverse complement strand
TATATCTGTACAAAGAATGCTTAGAGATGGGACAGTCAGATTTTCTGAACATGCCTCATGGTTTACAGATGCCAAGATCTCTGATAATGTTTGAACTAATATACAGATACTATATCTGTACACAGAATGCTTAGAGATGGGACAGTCAGATTTTCTGAACATACCTCATGGTTTACAGATGCCAAGATCTCTGATAATGTTTGAACTAATATACAGATACTATATCTATACACAGAATGCTTAGAGATGGAACAGTCAGATTTTCTGAACATACCTCATGGTTTACAGATGCTAAGATCTCTGATAATGTTTGAACTAAGATACAGATACTATATCTGTACACAGAATGCTTACAGATGGGACAGTCAGATTTTCTGAACATACCTCATGGTTTACAGATGCCAAGATCTCTGATAATGTTTGAACTAATATACAGATACTATATCTATACACAGAATGCTTAGAGATGGGACAGTCAGATTTTCTGAACATACCTCATGGTTTACAGATGCCAAGATCTCTGATAATGTTTGAACTAATGCACAGATACTATATCTGTACACAGAATGCTTAGAGATGGGACAGTGGGATTTTCTGAACATACCTCTTGGTTTACAGATGCCAAGATATCTGATAATGTTTGAACTAATATACAGATACTGTATCTGTACACAGACTGCTTAGAGATGGGACAGTCAGATTTTCTGAACATGCCTCATGGTTTACAGATGCCACGATCTCTGTTAATGTTTGAACTAATATACAGATACTATATCTGTACAAAGAATGCTTAGAGATGGGACAGTCAGATTTTCTGAACATGCCTCATGGTTTACAGATGCCAAGATCTCTGATAATGTTTGAACTAATATACAGATACTATATCTGTACACAGAATGCTTAGAGATGGGACAGTCAGATTTTCTGAACATACCTCATGGTTTACAGATGCCAAGATCTCTGATAATGTTTGAACTAATATACAGATACTATATCTATACACAGAATGCTTAGAGATGGGACAGTCAGATTTTCTGAACATACCTCATGGTTTACAGATGCTAAGATCTCTGATAATGTTTGAACTAAGATACAGATACTATATCTGTACACAGAATGCTTAGAGATGGGACAGTCAGATTTTCTGAACATACCTCATGGTTTACAGATGCCAAGATCTCTGATAATGTTTGAACTAATATACAGATACTATATCTATACACAGAATGCTTAGAGATGGGACAGTCAGATTTTCTGAACATACCTCATGGTTTACAGATGCTAAGATCTCTGATAATGTTTGAACTAAGATACAGATACTATATCTGTACACAGAATGCTTAGAGATGGGACAGTCAAATTTTCTGAACATACCTCATGGTTTACAGATGCCAAAATCTCTGATAATGTTTGAACTAATATACAGATACTATATCTGTACACAGAATGCTTAGGGATGGGACAGTGAGATTTTCTGAACATACCTCATGGTTTAGAGATGCCAAGATCTCTGATAATGTTTGAACTAATGCACAGATACTATATCTGTACACAGAATGCTTAGAGATGGGACAGTGGGATTTTCTGAACATACCTCTTGGTTTACAGATGCCAAGATATCTGATAATGTTTGAACTAATATACATATACTATATCTGTACACAGAATGCTTACAGATGGGACAGTCAGATTTTCTGAACATGCCTCATGGTTTACAGATGCCAAGATCTCTGATAATGTTTGAACTAATATACAGATACTATATCTGTACACAGAATGCTTAGAGATGGGACAGTCAGATTTTCTGAACATACCTCATGGTTTACAGATGCCAAGATCTCTGATAATGTTTGAACTAATATACAGATACTTTATCTGTACACAGAATGCTTAGAGATGGGACAGTCAGATTTTCTGAACATACCTCATGACCTCATGGTTTACAGATACCAAGATCTCTGATAATGTTTGAACTAATATACAAATACTATATCCGTACACAGAATGCTTAGAGATGGGACAGTCAGATTTTCTGAACATACCTCATGGATTACAGATGCCAAGATCTCTGATAATGTTTGAACTAGTATACAGATACTATATCTGTACACATAATGCTTAGAGGTGGGACAGTCAGATTTTCTGAACATACCTCATGGTTTACAGATCCAAGATCTCTGATAATGTTCGAACTAATATACAGATACTATATCTGTACACAGAATGCTTAGAGATGGGAATATCCCTCTACAATTGCATTTAATATCTAGGAGAACAGAGCTGAAAATATGTGCATTTCTTAAGTGTCTAAGGAGCAGTGTAGGGAAAAATGCACTATTTTTCATTGTTAGGTGGAGACGGAGAACCAATATGAAATTTGAATGGAGAAATGGAATTGTTGGCTATACTCATGTTATTGTACCTGGGAGTATAAATCTTGTCACAGATTCATAGGGTCTTATGTACGTGCTAAACTAGTTGCCCTTGTGAGCCATTTTAAGCCTAGCTAGTTCCCCCTTTTTGTGCTTAAAATAATCTATCCCATTTGCTTATAGACTGGCCTTACCCATGCTATGGTTGATAACTATATATCCCCCTAATGTGAATAACTGTGATCATACCATAGATAATTTGAGGGGATCCATGCATGGGATAAAACATTTAGGAGCTGCCTCTATCCATTAGTAGTACAGGGGCAGTCCTTGGATAAATTTTCTGTTTCCCATCCATTAATCTAATTTGGTCTTGAACATGGACAAGGATGAACTTTGTTTTTTTTTTTGTGGATGGGGAATTCGTTCCACTAGTAGTGGTATCATCTGCAAGATATACTTGTCTCGCAAACCTATTTTGTTGATGTTGCAGAAGAAATTTAGATTCCCTAGACCGAGTATTTCTGATGCCATTTGACTTGCTGATATGCAGTAAATCCATCAGTAATGGGTCAGAGGATGCCTCGTATGCCAGACCCAGGTCACCTCTAAGAAGTCTATAGGATACTGAGTATAGTGACATACAGGACATGTTGTTTCAGCCTTTTAGCCTCTTTCTGTTGTTAAAAAGTTACCATAAGACTTTTGTTTTACTTGGCCAATGATTTGTTTGTTTATTGATTTACACCTACTGAATCAGATTTTTTTGCCCCCATTTATATAAGGTCTATTGAAATATACAAGTATAGATATATTAATGTGCTATTCTGAGAATTTATACACACTTATTGGTTCATAGGTTCTTAGGAGGTTACTAGGGTATTGGCCCTAGGGCCTCTATAAGCCTAGCCATGTTACATCCTTGTTCCCTTATTGACCAAGTTGAATGGTCTATATTTGCAACATGAGTCTATGATCAGCACAGACTGCCCTTATCCAAGAGGGACGTTGGTGACACCGCGGGAAAAATGTATGCTCTCCCATCCAGTTGCCTAAGTTATGCTTAAATGGGGTCATTGAGGAGTTCTGTTTTACGTGAAATGGAAGTTTGTTGCAGAGGAGTGGCAATCTCTGAGCGATATATCTGTCTCTCTAGCATGTCCTGTTAATCTCACAGGCTAGTTTAATATTCCTAGAGTAAGTGAATCTTGTCCCATTTGACTTGCGGATGTGCAGCATTTCCATTAGGGCAGGGACCGAGTTTGCTCTGTAGGCCAGGCACAAGTAGCCTCTCAGCAGCCTATATGATACAGAGTGCAGTAACAGGGCCTTCAGTCTTTCTGTGTAGGTCATGTGTTAATGGTCCTGGATTTTCTTGGTGAGAAACCTCTGAGGTCTCTCCAGCTGCTGCAGGTGGAGAGTGAGGTACTTATAGAAGGGAACATTGTACTCTATTAGTGGTCTGATGAAGGATGAGTACAGGGGCGTTATAACATCCTTAGCTCTGGATGCAATGCCCTTACTTATGACATGTGCAACACAGAAGGCCTTCCTTACCACTGTGGACACATGGTGATCGAAGTTAAGGTTGCTATCAACCTGTATTCCCAATCTCTCACCACAGGGATTGAGCTAAGTGGATAGTGTTAATATTGTAATTTGCAGGGCTTCCTCTTTGCTGAAAGGGATGACGATGCATTTTTTTTTTTTTTGCATTTCATTTAAGTCCGTGGCTTTGGCACCGATCATTTGTTTGTGTAAGCCCTTTTTGTAGTATGTCAACATCGTTGGGGAGCTCAATGATTTCACCCAGTTTGCAGACATCCATGGCCTTGGTAAGCCACAGGCCATCTATTTTCACCTGGACTTTTTCAGAAGTAGATTCCAAACAGCAGGGGGCCCAGCACAGATCCTTGTTGAACACCATTGGTAACTGGTCTGCTGGTAGAGGTGGAATCCCCAACTTTGACTGTATGAGTCTGTTCTGTCAGTGAGCCAGTTGGCTACCCAGCTTGTGACATAAGCATTAATTCCCAGCAGGGTGAGTTGCTCAATGATGCCTGAGTCGGGGATTGTGTCAAAAGCCCTGTCTATGTCAATATAGGCTGTATGTTCTGTTTTGCCTTCATCCAGGGCTTAGGTGACATTCTCAAAAAAGTTCACCGGGTTTAATAAGCATGATCTACCCTTAACAAAGCCAAATTGAGTCAGGTCAAGAGTGTGAAAGTCACCTATGTCTTTGTTGATAAAGTCCATGATGATTTTCTCCATGACCTTGCAGATAAGGCTGGTTAAGCTTGTAGGTCTATAGTTCCCAGCCAGTGTTTTCCAGTCTGCTGGGACAAAGCCAGCACTTAGACTGCGGTTGAAGAGAGTGCCAAATGGTTCTGCTAGGCCTTGTTTTAGAACATTTAGTAGGCAGCCTGGGATGTTATCCAGTCCTATAGAGACTGTGTTTTTGGCCATGGAGAGTGCGCTTATGACCTGCTCTTTGAAGATACTAGGTTGAAGACTGGTGACAGGAATGCTCTGGGGTGTGTCCAGTGGGGACAAGGGAGGGGTGATGTTTGCACCAAACCTGTCTGCTAGAAGGTTGGTGATGTCCTCAGGGTCAGTATGAGTGGTACCATCCACTACTAGTTCGGCACAAAGCTGGGCCTTCCCTTTTAGATTTCTGAAGTAGCTAAGTAATGCCTTGTGATTATCCTTAGCTAGGGATGCTAGTTTAGCTTCATAATTGGCTTTAGAGGACATTATAAGATATCTAATTTGCTTGTTCAAACTGGGGAGGGGGTCCTTCCTCTGCTGAGTCAGTTCCCTCTCGTTTTTAGATATTAGCTTCTTCCTCTTGTTGTATAATGTATTCAAGCTTGATGTCCACCAGGGAGGTTTGTTTTTTTGTGAGGACCTTGTTTTGATCCACTCAGGTACAGCCGAGTCTATACTTGTGTAGGTGTTTATACAGGGCATTTGTGTACACCCCTGTATAGGAGTCATTGTTGATAGTGGTAGCAGAGGGTTTGAAACGATTTATGCCATTGCTTAGGAGACTATAGTTTACTTTGGAGAATTTTTTCATCCTTTTTGCTCTTGAGGGGTGGTCAGGTTTGATTGTTACTTTGAGCAAGACTGATTTATGATCAGACCTTACCAGGGAGGGCAACACACAGGGAATAGTGCAGAGACCCCCTATGTTGGTGAGTACTAAGTCTAGGACATTCAAGCCCCTTGTGGGGGTGCAGTCTATCTGTTCCAAAGCATTTGTACTAACAAGGTCTAGGAACCTCAGGGAGAGAGTTTGTGCTCATATATGACTCACAATCAATAGAAAGATATTTGAAATCACCCATGATCTAGGTGCTTGACTGTATAGTCAGTGACTTAAGTAGGTCCAGGTAGGCAGAGTGGTTCTTGTGGTTCATGGTGGGGGACCTATAACTAACAATGATATGGAGGGTGGTTTTACCTACAGTTAGTTGGACTTGGAGTAGCTCTAGGGAATCATACTGTTTGACCAGTCTTGAGGTTTATTTGTCTTTAATGAAGATGGGTACATCTCTGCCTTTGGTTCTTTCATGCTTGTTTCGAGGTCTGAATGTGTGGAAGACATTGTAGCCTTGCATGAGCAGGGTATTATCTGTGGCCTTGAACCATGTCTTAGTGACTGCACAGACATTGGCTTCTTCCAATGTAAGGAGTGCTTCCAGTGAGTACAGTTTCAGATTTAGGCTCCTAGCATTAAGCAGCATAACCTTGAGTTTGTCTTTAGTGGATTTTTTTACATCAGGAATTTTGTTGTTATGACATTGTCTAATGGAAAAGGTAAGTACCTTTGCCAGTAACCAAAAGCCAAGAGGTGACAGGTGAAGGCCACTTCTGGCAAAGCAGCATGGTCTGTTGACCATATCTTCCCAGCCTGACAGATACTGGATCCCCTTGGATTGACACCAGAAGATAAGCCCATTGTTGAAGTCAGTCGTTTTTTGTTTAAATTGAGACATCATCCTGGGTGATGGTAGAATGCTGCTTTAGAATGCTGCTTAGGGCTAGGGACATATTTGCCTGGGACACATAATCTGAGAGCTCAGTCATGTCTCTCTTCATGTAGTCCAGCAAGGTAAGTCTCAAGGCATTCATTCCAACATGGACTAATAGTCATAATGGTACTTGTTGTTGAGAGACGAGTGATGGCAGACTTATAAGTGTATGTCTGTGCTTTAAGATGCTCCTCTTTCACAGAATGTTCTAGGACCTTTTAAACCCAGACTGCCCTTACTGCACTTATGGCTTAACATACTATTTAATATGGCTTGCTTTGTTGTTAATCTGTGATGTATTTTATATACTGTGACATGCCTAATGCTAGATAAGCATAAGCATAAATAATGAAGAATTAAAATAAATGCACACACACACACACACACACACACACACACACACACACACACACACACACACACACACACACACAGATAATACAGACTATTTATATTTGTAAGAAAGACCCAGTCAAGCTAACATCTTCACTATGTAATATCTTAAACCTCTTGTAGTGAAAGCCCATGCAATGGATCTATGCAAATGACTCTTAAAAACATATCAGTGTTTTAGCTGCATATTTTCTGAATACCCATGAGTTTTTACTTTTTACGCCTTTATGAGTACATTCAGGCTAATAAATCCAAAACCCAATAGCTGTGGATATGCCATGTTTCATCTTTTTTCTGACCTCATCAGAACAGCATATCATAAGTGGATTGTTTGGCTATACTTTAGAAACTCAGGGTTTAATACCAAGCCATATCTCCATAAACATTAAGTTGCCTGCAAATGCCATCCAACCGAAACAGTTAAAAGGTCAAATAGACTAATTATTTGGAAATAACCTGGACAAGCTGGAGTCTTCACTGTGTAATACCTTGAACCTCCTGTAGTGGAGAACCACAGGATTTATGCAAATGACCCCTCATGCCATGGATTAAAGATAAGTACAGGTAAATTATACTGTAAATATACAAGCAGTAGTTGATATGCATATGTCTCAATTTAATTAAATTATTTAATTAAAAACTGAATATTTAGCGATTAAATATAATCTGAATTTGAGAGGATGTCAGTGGGTACTGTTAGATGTCAACTAGCCCTGAAAAGCTGTGCAGAAAGCAGTAATAAAATTATATCAGCATTAGGCAAAAAAACAGCCTGAAAATCTAGTGATGTATGGTTTATTGTACTTATTTGTTAATCAGGTAAGGAGCATCGACAGGCTGTTCATATTCAGGTGCAACCTAAGACCATGGTCTGGTTAAGTGGCCTACTCACAGTCACACAGGAAACACATGAATTTGGAAGATTCAAACCCTGTACCCTAGGCACAGGATGCAGCTCATAGCTTTAGCCCCCTGCGGTAACTGTCAGCCACGCTCCTGAAGCTTTACGCAACTGAACGAAATAATACAAGCAAACAGTACTAGTAAAATTCAGAAATATGTTTAGAATTCTATACTCATAAAATAAAGTTTCAATGAAATTTGAATGAATCTGAAGTGTACTGTTATGCTTCATGTACATACTTACACAATTCAATGCCCACTCACCAAAATTATCAAAAAAAACCCGTATCTGTTATTAAATTATCAAATCTATATCCAAATATGAATGGTTAGTGACAGAAAATATGCCTTCAGGCTTAAATGTAGGCTAAATACAGCACACTGTCAATGGTTTGCACATTAAGAAATAGGATAACATGGATAAAGGCCTTTTAACATTTGCTGTGATCACAGACCTGAAGCATACCTTTGAAACAGTGGACCATAATTCCTCTCTCTCAGTTTCTGTAATGAAGTAAATTATAATTTAAAAATGCTACAGTTACCTGGTCTATTCCTACTTACTTGGAGGCAGTAACGGGAAGAGCTACTGCAGTTGGGCAGCATTCCACAACAGTGAACACGGGGTTAGATGGGTCTGTTAACTTCCCTACTACCAAATGGTGGTTTTTTTTTTCATATGGCTAAATATGGACTTTAAGCTACATAATAGCAACTCAAAAGTGTTTTGATGGACAAAGAGGATGTTAATGCCAATCTAAAAGACTTTTCAAACTCAAAAAACTGTTAAAAAATGGTTCCAAGGGTTTCAACTTGACAACATTTTTTTCAAAGACTGTATCAAGGTACTGTGAGTCCCAAAAGGATTGAGAATATTTAAATTTCCTAAAAACATCCGGAAGGGGTCAATTTTGCATTATGAGCTCCTAGAGTTGTTTGACCACACAGGTTTGGACTACATGTGACTGCTGATTAGAGACAGCCAGCAAAACACTATGGGTTTGAAAGAAGAGATTGTCTCACTGCAACGTTCCAGCATGGAAGACCTATTATTTTATTATGAAAATCATTACAAGGGAGTGTTCAACATGGTCAAGCAACATGTAAACATCATAAAGAAAAAAAAAAGAAAAAAAGTTATTAAGAGACCAGCATGATTTAAAAGATAAATGTGCCTATCCACTTCCAAAAAATGGTACAAGTAATAGAGTGTCATTTGTGGAGATGGATGATTTTCCTAGTCTTTTGATCTCAGCCAACCCAATTCAACAAAATTTTTTTTATGACCACAATGCTCAGAATTTTCAGACTGGTTCAACTCCTCTACGGAACAAAGAACATCATGGACACACATCATCTTGGGTCGACTATAGAGGTTCAGAAATTGAACTTTTGATACCAGTTTAATGGCAAAAGTAGAGGGAAGGGGAGGAGGAATACTTATTACCACTGTTGAGAGATATTTCCAAGGACAACATTACTCTTGCATTTGAATGACTTAAGGTATGTAATTATAGTGACAGTTCATTAAGTGGGCAACATGGTTCACTGTTTTCTAAAGGTTTTAATTTTATTCCGCATCATAAATCTAACCTTGTTGATAACATTCTTGACTATAAGTTATTCACCAGGCAAGTCAATTTAAGGTTGTTGTTTGATAATAACCCTGCTTCATACAATGCTTCTACGTAGCAGAGAACTAGCACTTACAACACTGTTATTAATCCCTGTAATGTTATTTGAAAGGCTATGTGAGGTCAATCTTAGAGCTGCACAAGAGCATAACCCTAGGTTAAAAGAATTCAATTTAAGTAGGGACGAACAAGACTTATTGTCAGAGCTTTCCAACAACAAAGAGATAAGAATCATGAAGCCTGACAAAGGGGGAGGGGTTGACATTATGGACAATTTATTGTATGCTTCTAAAATGTTGACATTTTTTATGATAGAGATTTTATTTTACCAGTATCTCTTCCTCTTCTTCTTCTCTTTCAGCTGTTCCCATTAGGGGTCACCACAGCAGATCATCTGTTTCCATTTCTTCCTGTCCTCTGCATATTGCTCTGTCACACCAACCACCTGCATGTCCTCTCTCACCACATCCATAAACCTTATCTTAGGCCTTCCTCTTTTCCTCTTACCTGGCAGCTCCATCCTTAGCATCCTTTTCCCAATATACCCAGCATCCCTCCTCAGCACATGTCCAAACCATCGCAATCTCGCCTCTCTGACTTTGTCTCCAAACCATCCAACTCGAGCTGACCCTCTAATATACCTGTCCATCCTTGTCACACCCAGTGCAAATCTTAACATCTTTAACTCTCCCACTTCCAGCTCTGACTCCTGCCTTTTTGTCAATGCCACCATCTCCAACTCATACAACATAGCTGGTCTCACTACCCTCTTGTAGAACTTCCCTTTCACTCTTACTGGTACCCGTCTGTCACAAATCACTCCTGACACTCTTCTCCACCCATTCCACTCTGCCTGTACTCACTTCTTCACCTCTCTTCCACACTCACCATTACTGTGAACTGTTGATCTCAAGTACTTAAACTCATCCACCTTCACCAACTCTACTCCCTGCATCCTCACCATTCCTCTATCCTCCCTCTCATTTACATACACATATTTCATAAAGTATCTATGAATGAAGTAAATATTGCCAACTACAGGGTAGATCTTTTCCTTGATGAATTTTGTTTGGAGTATCAGTCTGACCTGAAAGAAATTAATTATTTGAGAGTTAGAAAAACCCTGATCCCCTCTTTGTTTGGGATTCTGAAAGTCAACAAATCTACTTCTGACTCTTCCATGAGACCGATTGTTGTTGCTAGAGGCTCCAAAACAGAGACCCTAGCAAAATGCATAGATTTGCATCTGAAATAATTTTTTGATGATGAGATACATGTGCTCAAGAACTCTTGGCATTTATTGAAATATTTAGCCAGTTGAGAGTTTAAGGAGAACATTGTCTTTCTTAGTATTGACGTTAAGGATTTATTTTTAGCCATCCCCTATGAAGAGGGCATGGATTTTGTAGGGAAGCATTGGCACTGGGTTCTAATATTACACACAACTCTGTTTATGTTATGTCAACATTAAAGAAAATGTTGTTAAGAAATAATTTTGTCTTTTTTGAGGGGGGGATATTTTGAACAGACCAAAGGAATGGCCATGGCAGCCTTCTCTGCCCCCCCCCCATTTTTGCCAACAATGTTTTATGGCTGTGGGAGACAAAATTTACTGTTGTTAGGTTGGTCCAGTACTTAAAATAGCTTATAGAACGGGAAAGAATATGAAAAACATGTTTGAAAAAAATGGTAATTGTAGAGTGGGTTACAGCAAACCAGGTAAAATGAGAAATGTGGAGCCTGCAGAGAATGCAGGTTTATTTATGAGACCACCAGCATTATAATAGGGAATTTTAACAGAGTGTTTCCTGCACAAGGTGCTTTTGATTGCAACACAAGAGGTATGGTTTATGTGGTGATTTGCTTGTCATGTTTCAATAAGTTTGTTTTTTGTGTTTTGGAAGAAGTGGTTACAAACAGCAGGGATGGAAACTGGTCATCCTACCTTTAATATAGAGAAACATACTGTCAGATTTTATTAAATGTCACATAACTTCCAGGGATTAATGACAGAATTTCTATTATTAGTGTACTAGCTTTGAAAGCCAACAAAAGATAAAATATAAATGTTCTCACTTTTTATGAAATTGAGTAGTTATTAGCTGGTTCATGAGATACACATTTTAGGTGATTGATTGATTGCTTGATTGATTGATTGAAGTATATATATATATATATATATATATATATATATATATATATATACATCTTTTTATATATTTCTAAATGTCACATTATTTCATATGTCTGACTCTTTAACTGGTTTGCTCTTTAACTGATTGTGGTTTTTGATTGGATTAGCTCTTTTATTTAAAGTTGAATTTTAATGCAATGTTATCTGATGAAGTTCCTTTTTATCAAATAAAGGAAAAAAAACGCTCATCTTCCGTTTTGGTGGTTCAGCGTGTCTTTTCTTAAAGCAGCAGTCTTTTATGTTATTAGTATGTAGTTTAAAATCTATCTTACCGGGAGACCCTTCAGAATAAAGAGTAGCTATACACATTCTGAGATGTGGTCTACACATGTAGGTGTTCCTCGTGGTTCAGCATTAGGACCAATGTTATTTTCCTTTTTTCATCAGTTATCTGCTGTGGGACCTCCCTCAGTTTAACTATATTATGTACACAGATGACATAGTAATCACAAAGTCTGGCAAGATCATAACTTCAATAACACAAAACCTATAACTAGAGTTTGCACTGTTATGGAGTTGGCTAGTAACATCCGAAGCAGACCTCTCAACTATCCCTATTTTGGAAGAACATTCCTATTTTCAGGCCAGATTTACTCATGCATATGATGTTTTTATTTTTGGAGATATACCCGTATTTTCAGGCTTGGTTTATCCTGTCATACAATTTTCTGACTCTCCCTCATCACACATGATCTTTGAAGTTAGCTAGTACAAAGAAAAAGAAAAAAAAACACTACATGACCAATATATTAGTGGCACCAACAATTTTAAGAAAGAGAGCACACTTCATACAGCTCAACTTTTTTAAAAACAAAAAAAAAATGATCTTGTGAGGTAGAATTTTGCAATGCAGTTCATTAAAGTCTACATATTTTTCACTGTGTCTTTGATAACGTGTTTATATTTCTCTATCATTTTTATCACTGTTTTTCAAAGTGTTTCTCGGTAGTATCCCACATTCCTACAGGAAGTGGGAAAAGTCATGTGGTATTTGGTATTCAAATTTAATACAAATCAGATGACCAGATTATGGCTAGATGTACCTACTTTTCAGAGTCATTTGTACCTATTCTCAATGGCTGCTGAATGAGACGTATGCTCCAAAGTAATGATAAATACTTTTAAAACCAACATTATGCTTCTTGGCACTCTGCGGTGGCTGAGAAATACTAATTATATATAAACTAACACAACCTACTTCTTAAGGTCACAGAAGCTGCAGTAGACAAAACAAGCCAACTTTACCGGATGTCACAAATAAGGGTTAGTCTTTTGATATATATAAAATCAATTAGAGTTCATCAGAAATACTAAGAACATTGCAATAACTGACCCCTACCACAACCCAGAAATATTTAAGCCTCATACCTGACCAGAATCTACATTTCAGTGCACATACTGAATTAATTGTTAACAAAGATTTATCACGTTTTCAATTTTTAACAAAATATCTGACTTACTCATTTTAGAGACTAGATATTCCATCACAGTCAAAGTAATATTACCTAGAGTTGAAATTATTTCCTTGTTGTCTACACAAGACTCATTATTAATACAAATTACTGAAAAATAAAATACTCAGGTTTGCATAGCTTGCTAGTCAAAGGCAGTACCTCCATATCACTATAGCAAAATCTAAATTGCTACCACTGCAAGCAAGAGCTTTACTCCTGCTAAAAACATTATCCCACAAAATACTTAATGGAAGCCATTGCCTATCCTAGAAAAATAAACTGAAAGAGAATGTCTATTTTCACTTTGTATAGCTGACAACTCATTGCAAGCCAGATTCCCCTTCAGACGTAGTACCACTGAAAATGTAGTTTATAATATAGTACTATTATGCTAATCTTCTACAAGATATAAAGCAAGTTAATGGCATAAAGCAGTTAAAAAACAATTTTGCATGCATTGCTCTGTTCAACCATCAGACTTACAAAATACTTTCTATTTTACAAAGTTGGATAAAGGAAATCAGAATAATTCCATAGAATTGTACATATACATAGCTGTTAATATGTAATAACTGTTGTTAGATTTCTATTTATAACAGTGACATAGCTAGGTGTTGTGATATCTGGTGCAGCTCCTTGATCAGATGCCCAGTACAGCAAAACAAAATCAAGTCTTCCACAGAAGAATAATTCAGAATAATTATAGCAGACGGCTTGTTACAAAAGTTATAAATGTAATAAGTTGCTTGCTACATTCTGAATAACACACATGTAACTCTGACTGCAAATGGTATACTGGCAGTTTATTGCACTACCACTAATTGTCATCTGTAAAGGATCACACCCCCTAACACCTGCATCCAGGGTGGCTGTCCCATTTGCCCCACCCTAGCTACATTTCTGGTATATATGTAATATCTGTCAGCATGCTGCTATACAATATGTTTTATTTACTGTTTTATTGCATGTGGCTGAAAGTAACTGCATACTAATGCATAGGTTCAGCATCAGTGCTGAAGATTTTGAATATTATGTTACATAAATGAATTTACTCTGTATTAATGCTTTTGTAAATTCTATTGTTAATGTGATTCATGCTGTATACAAATTTGCTTGCCTGTATAGCTTGGTTTGTTGCTGAAAAGAGTTCCAGACCAGTTAATGTACTTGGTTAACAAATGAAATAAATATGTATATAAGTAAATATATTATGCTGTATATGGCATCAGATTTCATAAAAAAATAATTTGAAACTAGATTTAAAATTCTCAGCTATTTCACTTATGCTGCACCACCCCTGCTATTTGGTTTATCGTGTTCTCCTTAATGCTGAGTTAGAAAATGATGAATGATTATCATTCATCAATAATTCCATTAGCTGTCTCCATCTGGGTACAGTTTTCTTATCCCTGCTTATTACATAACTATTGTTTGAAAAATAAAAAGCAGTTATTGTACTTATAACTTGTAGTCATAACACCACCTGAAGTAAATTTACCAGAAAGTGATTAATATCTTATGCAGATAAGTCGACACCATGGTATATTATACATAATAAAATAAAACAATACAAGGCAAATGTAACACCTAGAATAACAAGAGCAAGAAAATGTGTAGTTAGATAAAATATTCATAAAAATGTAACACTAATCATTCAGACAAGTATTACTGAGATTAGTTAAAGGCAAAATGAGATCCAATTGCCAAGCCATTTGATGGTGTGGAATGCAATAAAATATACCAAAACAATGACAACAGACAAAGAGAGTATATTAAATACTTATAACAAAATTAATGTTTATCCTTTTTAAACTTGTTAAACTGGAGAATTAAACTTTTTTTTTAGAATTAGTCCCTAGAACTCTTAAACAAGCTTCAAAAAGTATACTGTCGGGTTGCTTACTTAGACAAAAAATGTTATCTTAAAGTAGTGCCAAAAATATACATAAATATGTGAACTGCAGCCATTAGTGTTGTTATAAAAAGCTACTTTCAGCATTTTTTGATTTCTATTATACATAATCTTTTACATCACAATATCTACAGTACCCACCATCAGCCTATATTTAAAAGCAAAAGGCATTTTTGAGAAGTGAAAGGTAGAGTCTTCAATGAATGATGGCAAGTGAGCATAAAAAGAAACATTATACATAATGCGTCTTCAGAGATTTGCACCACTTTGCTGACAAAAGCTGTGTAACAAAATAGATGCAGTGAAACAGTTTGAAAATATGGTTACTAGGAAGCTAAATAAGAAGGAAGCAGCATTAGTAAGAAAACACTTGAAAAGTAAGTATGCCTTAAAGTAACATTCAGCAGTACTCTTGAAGAAATGGATAGATCAGTGTCTTAACTAGGCAATAATTGTCAAGTTATTATTTATTTATTCATTGACATTTGTGTACTGGAAAAGTCGGACTAGATACCTTTATCTGTTTTAACAGAGGCCAAGGGAGAAAAGTTCCACAAATAAAATAACAGAAAATATATATACATAGATGAAAATTGGCATCATATTATATTACACTGTAAATACATTGATTAATACAAATATTAATACACCCATGACATGTATACCATAATTTTAAACCAGGATAAATATGATATCACATAGCATTGAAACATGTTGACATGTTATAAATGCGAGAGTTTATTACTCACTCATAAAAGAAATGTGAGAATTGAAAATTCAAACAGTAAATAAGAAGGAGGAGAGGAAGAGAGGAGAGAATGAGAAAAATATTTATTAGAGGTAATAAGTGAAGTTGATATAGGAGGCAGGGGAAATAAAGAGAAAACACAAGATTAAACTTAAGGGAAAGAAAAAGGAGCAATAGTATGTTTATAGGTATTAGAGAGGAAGGAACTAACATTTTACTCGGGAGAGCAGCACGTGCAGAGCCAGGAGTCAGAGGAATGCTTTTAGCGGTAGTTTAAATAACTACATTGTATGTATTGCCCTGACTGGTACAGGAATTGTATTCCAGACTTTTGTGTGAGTACAGACCTTGAGCACAGTTTTTGTAAGGCTTATAGAGGTGAAACAGATTTATTTCCGAAGATCGAAGGTGATGATTTGGGAGCTAGTGGTAGTGAACTGTATTATAGCTGGGCAGGAGGTGGGATTAAATATAATTTTGTGCATTAAGAGAAGCTGGGTATAATTTAGTTGGTGGGATAATTCTAGCCAACGTATAATTTTAGTGCAGAGCACTGATGTATTCTTTGCCTTATATGAAGTGCACACCTAGCTGTCATGTTGTAAGCTGTTCTAGTGTCGATTTTAAAGTGGCCTGGTGATTAGTCAAGATGTGAGAACCATATAATATAGGGGGGAGTAGGTATGTAGTGGCAAGACTGACTCTGGCAGATGCAGTAAGGAATATTTTTTTGGCTCGATATAGCATTTCTATTTTGTATTTATTTATTTTTTTTATTGCTTTGCATGTTGTCTGGAGTCTCTTGACCTTCTTAGAAACCTCTGAGGTCTCTCCAATTGGTGCAGGTGCTTTGTACGGTACATGGGGAATGGACCATTATACTCAATTATGGGCCCAATTAATGATGAGTATAGAGGGGTTATAACCTCCTTTGCTCTAGAGATGATGCATTTGCTAATTGAGTGTGCTATGTAGAAAGCCTTCCTTACTACAGCAGATACATGGTGGCCAAAGTTAAGGTCACAGTCTACTTGTGATCCCAGATCACTTACCACTTCATAGTTACAGTGGTTATAAAACGTTTACACACCCCTGTTAAAATGCCAGGTTTTTGTGACATAAAAAAATAAGACCACAATAAATCATTTCAAAACTTTTTCCACATTTAATCTGACCTATAACCTGTACAATTCAATTGAAAAACAAACAAATCTGTTAGGGGAAAAAATATAGAAAATAAAATACGTGCAATACGCTGGTTACATAAGTGTGTACATCCTTAAACTAATACTTTGTTGTGTGTGTGCATTCCCTTAAAATAATACTTTGTTGAAGCACTTTTTGATTTAATTACAGCATTCAGTCTTTTTGGGTAGGAGTCTATCAGCATGGCACATCTTGACTTGGCAATATTTGCCCACTCTTCCTTGCAAAAGTGCTCCAAATCTGTCAGATTGCAAGGGCATCACTTGTGCACAGCCCTCTTCAGGTCACCCACTGATTTTTTATTGGATTTAGGTCTGGGCTCTGTCTGGGCCATTCCAAAACTTTAATTTTCTTTTGGTAAAGCCATTATTTTGTTGATTTGGATGTATGCTTGGGGTCATTGCCATTTTGAAAGGTGAAATTCCTCTTCATCTTTAGCTTTATAGCAGATGCCCGAATGTTTTGGGCCAAAAGTGACTGGCATTTGGAACTGTTCATAATTCCCTCCACCTTGACTAAAGCCCCAGTTCCAGCTGAAGAATAGCAACCCCAAAGCATGATACTGCCACCACCATGCTTCACCGTGGGGATGGTGTTCTTTTGGTGATGCAAAGTGTTGTTTTGCGCCAAATGTACCTTTTGGAATTGTGGCCAAAAAGTTCAACCTTGGTCTCTTCAGACCATAACACATTTTCCCACATGCTTTTGGGAGACTTGATGTATTGTTTTGCAAATTTTAGCTGGGCATGGATGTTTTTCTGTGTAAGAAAAGGCTTCCAACTTGCAACCCTACCCCATAGTCCAGACATATGGAAAATACAGGAGATTCTTGTCACATGTAGTACACAACCAGTACTTCCCAGAAATTCCTGCAGCTCCTTCAGTGTTGCTGTACATCTCTTGGCAGCCTCCCTGACCAGTTTTCATCTTGTCTTTTCATCAGTTTTGGTGGGATGTCCAGTTCTTTGCCATGTCACTATGGTCCCATATGTTCTCCACTTTTTGATGACTGTCTTCACTGTGTTCCATGGTATATCCAATGCTCTGGAAAATTTTTTGTACCCTTCTCCTGACTGATACCTTTCAACAATGAGATCCCTTTGATGCTTTGTAAGCTCTCTGTGAACCATGGCTTTTGCTGTAGCATGCAACTGAGTAAATGTCAGGAAAATCCTACTAGGACAGCTGAACTTTATTTGGGGATAATCAGAGTCTCATTAATTGATGGCAAGTGTGTACACAAGAAGATTGAATGCTGTAATTAAATCAAAAGGTGCTTTAACAAACTATTTATTTATTTTATTTATATTTATTTTACATTTGTTAACCAGGAGAGTCCGACTGGATATAAGTCCATTTTCAGCGGAGGACCGGGGAGGAAAGCTCCAAGAGATACTAATTTTATAGTTAACAGACAATACAGACAGTACATTAAATGCTAGTAAACGGCAGGTTACACAAATGTTAGCATAAGACAATCATATGGTAATTATTTTGAGGCATAGTAGAGCAAAATGGAAGGGACAACAACATTGGACAACTTCTTCTGGCTTTTTCCCAGTTTAGGGTCGCCACAGCGGATCACTTGTCTGCTCATGATTGGCAGTGGAGTTTTATGGTGTTGAGTTGCCAGCCCAGTTCCCAACCTTCCACAGAAGGCACACACATGTATGCACTCACACCTAGGGCCAAGTTAGAGTGTCCAATACACCTACAGCATTTCTTTGGGATGTGGGAGGAAACTGGAGCACCTGGAGGAATCCCACATGACCACAGGGAGGACATGCAGACGTTGCACAGAAGGCACCCCAGCTGAGGATCGAACTGGAAAACCTCTTGCTATGAGGCAACAATGCTAACCGTTCCACCACTGTGGCTGCCCCAACATTGGACAACATTCATGAGATACATTTATTTCACCTCTATGAAAGCTGGAAGTACAATTAGTGCTACAGTCTAAATCTAAGGCATTACTACTTGTTTTATATACATTATAGGTCTGTAGCTAAACTATGAATCTGGTTGCTGATAGCAATATAGCGTGTATTAGCCAGGGGTGAGGCAGGAGCATAGTCTGTTATTCATGAAGTGAGTTTTAAGTAGTTTCTTGAATTGGGTTGAGAAGTTGTTTCCTGTTATATGGTCAGGAAGGAAGTTCCAGATTTTAGAAATATAGTGGCTGTAGACAGATTTTCCTGCCTCATTGTGAAATTTGGTAATCTTAAGGAGGTTTTGGGTGCTAGATCTTAAGGTTCTGGTGGTGGTGTAGAGTTGAAGTAGTTGTTGTAGAGCTGGGGTATTGCCTGAGTGATGTAATAATTTGTGTGCAAGTGATAGTTGATTGAATTGAAGTATTAGTGGAAGTTCTAACCAATTGAGCTTTCTGAGACATTCACAGTGATGTGTTCTAAAGGATGAAACTGTAGCAAATCTAGCTATCTTATTATAACAGCTGTCGAGTTTGTTTAGGTCAGTTTTGCGGAGATCGGTAAGCACAGGGGAGGCATAGAGTAAGGTGGATAATAGGTGTGTCCTGGCTATTGTAATTTTGGAGTGGTTGGAGAGAAATTGTTTGTTTCGATAGAGTAGACCAAGTTTTTTATGAACTTTTTTTATGGTTAGGGAAATGTGTATTTCAAATCTAAGGTGATTGTCAATTTCCATTTCTAGTAGTTTGGTGTGATTGGTAGAGGTGATGGTGGTGTTGTTATTTGAGGAGATTATAAAGCTATCTGAGGGGGGTATGGATCTGTAAGAGCTAAACTGGAGTAATTTTGTTTTAGCTGGGTTAAGAATGAGGTTTTAATTGGTGATCCAAGTTTCGGCTAGGGAATAGCATTCTTGTGTTTGGCAGAGGAGGAGGTCTAGTGTCTTGGCTGCACATAGTATGGTGGTATCGTCTGCATATTGCACTATTGAAGCTTTGGGAATGTTGGCTGGGAGTTGATTAGTAAATAGGGTGAAGAGCATTGGACCCAGGATGGAGCCTTGGGGAACTCCTAGTAAGACAGGCAATAAGGAAGAGATTTGGTTTTGCCATATTACAGCTTGCTGCCTAGTTTAAGGGTGTGCACACACAACAAAGTATTAGTTTAAGGGTGTGCACACACAACAAAGTATTAGTTTAAGGATGTGCACACTTATGCAACTAGCATATTGTACGTATTTTATTTTTTATATTTTCCCCCAACAGATTTGTTTGTTTTTCAATTGAATTGTACACGTTATAGGTAACATTAAAGGTAGGAAAAGTTTGAAATGATTTATTGTATTCTCATTTTTTTATATCACAAAACCTGGCATTTTAACAGGGGTGTGTAAACTTTTTATATCCACTGTACATAGGGTATTGTTCTGAATTTGATAGTGTAAAGGGACATTGCTTTTACCCAAGGGAATGATGATGCATTTCTTTGCATTTAGTTTGAGACTCTGACTAAGACACTAGTTATTGATCTGCGTAAGACCCTCCTGAAGTATACTGACATCATTTGGGGATTCAATAATTGCACCATATTTGCAGTCGTCCACAAACCTGGTTAATCACAGCCCTTTAGTTTTGGGCTGAACTTCTGAGAAGTATATATCAAACAGTAGGGTGCCCAGCACTGACCCTTGTGGCATCCCACTGGTGATAGGTCTGCTGGTTGATGTGTAGTCATCGATTTTGATAGTGTGTGACTGGTTGGTGAGCCAGTTGGCAGCCCATCGTACAGCAAAGAGGTTTACATTCAGTTTGCTAAGCTTATTGGTAATGCCTGAGTGTGGGATTGTGTCAAAGATCTTTGCCAAGTTGAGGTATTCTGTGTGCATAGATTGCCCCCGTCAATGGGCCTGGTCATATTTTCTAAGAAATCCACCAGGTTGAACAGGCAGGATCTGTCCTTAATGAAGCCGAATTGGGTTGGATCCAGGGTATGGAGGTCACCTATGTCTTTATTTCTGAGGTCCATGATGACACATTCCATGGCTTTACAGATGAGGCTGTTCAGACTTATGTGCCTATAATTTCCTGGGTCTGCTGCTAAGCCACCTTTGTGGATGGGAATAACTGTTGCTGTTCTCTATTCTGCAGGAACAAAGCCAGTGGTTAGGCTATGACTGAATAAGGTACTTAATGGTGATTCTTTTTCATGTTTTAGTTTTCTTAGAAGACAGCCTGGGATGCCATCTTGTCCCATAGAGGCTGTGTTTTTTTGCCTTAGACAAGACTTTAATGACCTGCTCTTTCAATATGTAGGATGGGGGAAGTTGAGGCAAGGTTTGTGATAAGTTTGAAGGGGATAAGAGAGTGACATTTTTTGCCAAATCTGTCTGCTAGCAGGTTTGGTATCTCTGCAGTATCAGTGTGTGTGATACCATTAGTCACTTGTTCGGCACATGCTTGGGTCCTACCTTTTAAGCCATGTATGTAGCAGTAATAGGCCTTATGATCATCTTTTGCTGTGACTACTAAGTTTTTCTCAAAGTTACCCTTAGAGGATTTGACATGTTGTCTCATTTGCCTGTTGAGGCTGAGGAGGGTGCTTTTCCATTGTTGGGGCCTCATCTTAGTTTTCTTAGACAGCAATATTTTGCATTTGTTGTAAAGCTTGTTGATGCTGGATGTCTACCAGGGTGGCTTTTTTTTACTTGGGGTTCTTTCTTTGATTCCCTCTGGAACAACTGAGGCTATACACTTATACAAGTGATTGTACAGGGCTTTAGTGTAAAATTTGGTGTAGTTACCACTATCAGCTAGGGGCAGGGATTGTAATACATTTATACCTTCCCCTAGGAGGGTATAGTTTACCTTGGTGAATTTTTTTGTCTAACTTCACCCTTTGTGAGTTGTGGTTTTAATGCCAGTTCTAAGGTGACTTATTTGTGGTCTGATTTAACTAATGAGGGTCCGACAGTTGCAGTGGTGTATCTGTTTGTCAGGTTAGTAAGGACCAGATCTAGTATATTTGTTTTTCTTGTTGGGGTTTGAACAATTTGCTCCAGGGCATTTGAGTTAACAAAGTCAAGGAACTTTTGCACTAGTCAGCTAGGGCTAGAGAAGGTTTTACACTTCATGGAAGGAAAACCAAAATCCCCCATGACCAGGGTGTTTGGCAATATATGGATTGACTCCAGTTTGGTCATCTAGGTCTCGTGTGCATCATTATCCATGGAGGGGGAATCTATAGCTAGCTATGACTTGAATGGGGCTCTTACCCACAGTAATCTGAGCATGGAGTAACTTCATGGAGTTGTCCACTGTAACTAGTTGTGAGGTGAATTTATCTCTAATATAAATAGAAACATCACCTCCTTTGGTTTTCATGTATTTGTTTAGTGGTCTGAAGGTATGCAAGGCATTGTAGCCTTGAAAGGCTGGGGTACACTTTGAGACCTTGAACTAGGTTTCAGTGACTGCACAGACATCTACATCCTCCAGTGACAGAAGTGCTTCCAGGGCGTGCAGTTTTTGGTTTTAGCTCTTAGCATTTATTAGCATAACGCTTACTTTGTTATGGTTGACAATTTTGTTTTGAAGACCTTGCCTGAAAAAGGCACTATGGGGAGGCAAGATCCTTTGCCAGCAGCTAACAGCCTTGTGGTGCCAGGTGCAAACTGTATCTGTCAAAGCTGTAAGATTTGTCAACCATGTTATCCCAGGCTGACAGAAACTGCATCCACTTTGAATGACACCAAAAACTAAGCCAATTATTGAAATGAATCATTTTTTGTTTATACTGTGGCATCATTCTAGGTGAGAGTAATATGCTGCTCAAGGCTATGCACATACCAGCCTGGGACACATACTGATCATATCTCTTGTCATATAGTCCAGTCAAGTATGTCTCAGGTCATTCACTCCATCATGAGTTATGACAAAGTCATAATGGTACTTGTTGCTGAGAGACCTGAGTGCATGCATGATCTGATGAATTCTGGCACCGGACAGACAGATGATTGTGACTTTCTCCTTATCTAACTTGGTGAGTCTCCAGTGATAAGAAAATTTGTTCTTTGAGTATTACGCTTTAAGGGCATGGTAAGTCAGACCCTGGTGTTGCTATGGGAACTGTGTTAGTTGTAGTAGTCTTTTGCTTTGGAGGTCATTGGTGTTTCAATAAGTTTTTTCAGAGAACCTCTGCATATGTTGATTTATGTGTTGGATGCATACTATATGTATGCGTAGTGGTACTATGTGCATGTGTAGTGGTGGATGAGTTGACAACCTCTTCAGTGTTAGTTTAGAGTGCAAGGAAGCAGAGATTCAAGATTCTTGGTGTAGCTACATATTTCACTCTGTACTAGAGTGAGTTATTAGTACTGGGTTGTCAGTGTACATGAGGCAGTTGCTACACTGCCTCAGGAGACTCAAGTCAATAAGGCAAGCAGGAGAAAGAAGAGTAGTCCAATTCTCCATAATGTTAGATTTGAAAAACTGTTATCACAAAGGGGGTGATTTCAGGACTGATCTAGGAGGTGCTCTGTAGATGGATATTTCTGATGGGTGGTTTGGCTGGTGGTTTAATAGGTCACAGCTCACTAACAATACTTCTTAGATAAGAGATGTACTAAAGATGAGGACTACACTAATGTACTAGAGATGCATCTAAAGGAAAAAGTGTCAAAATGATCTGTCTGGCTATGGGGCACAGTTGCACAGCTGCGTGTGGTGCTGCACAATGTGCAAACAAGCAGAACTCCACTCAAATACAGGCCTTAAATACCAGAAGCTAAAAACGTAAAAAAAATGTAAAAAAAACTCAAAAGAACCAATGAGGGTTCTTACTCCAAGCCCTAGACCAATCACCCTTCACCAGACAGATTCCAGTCAGTACACATCTCTTACAAGGGTGCAGAAAGGCCCCTTCCAATCAAAGATGGCTTGGAAAATGTGTTCAGAATGCAACAGCCACTACAAACAGACCCAGATGGAGCAAACCTGTATCTGGATTATGCTACAGCTACTAGCTACACTAATTTAGGTGAGAAACACTAAAAATGTTTTAAACAGAAGGAACACAGGAGTGAGGCTCTCAAAATGTTTCAAACAGCAGAAAAACAGCAAGGAGACACTAAATAATGTTTTAAACAGCAAACAAATCAGTTATTTAAAACACTGCTTGGCAGAAAACAAAACAAAGAGAACTGATTCTTTGCAACTAGTGAAAAGTAGCAGCAATTACTTTGCTAACAGTGAAAATAGCAAAGAAAAGCTTTGCAACAGTGAAAGCAACAACAAAATATGATTTAACAGGCACAGTAAGGCAGACAAATGCACAGTCAGTTTAGTTTACAATATTAAAATACAGTATTAAATAAGTTGAACACAATAAAAAAGTGCAGTAAACAGTATAATCAAGCAAAACAACAGGCAACTTATTGTTTTTGGGAAGCTCAGAAGCCTCTAGTCACCTGGTATTTCAGTTCAGAGTTGTGGCTGGTAGCCCACCTTAGTTCAGCTTGTTAGAGTTGTTTGTAGTTAGAGAGGTATTCAGAGGGAATGTGGGTGATCCGGGGTTGAAATGGAAGGAGGGTCTGGAAAAGGGTGTATGTCACCACATAGTTTAACTCTTAAAGGATTTTAGAGGTAGTGATATGGTTTAATAATGATAGTTTTTATTTTATTTTTTCCTTTGTTCTAGGGTGGTACTGAGGAGAAGTAAACATTTTGTATTTAAAGTAAATGGTAGGTGAGCTACTAAATATATATATAGAGCAATTTCTGTTGAAGAATTTTTGAGAGAATGGTTTACATGGAAGTTTGTGGTAGGGGAAGAGATTTTGGGTGTAAGAGTAATTTGCTAGTCTTTGTGGAGAGACAGTAACAGAAGAAGCAAAGTAGTTAAGCTGGTGAATAACATATTTACTTGTGATGAAATGGAGAGGCAATAAAGTTATAATCTTGTCACGAGATGGAGAGGCAATAAAGTTATAATCTTGTCACAAGATGGAGAGGCAATAAAGTTATAATCTTGTCACGAGATGGAGAGGCAATGAAGCTATAATCTTGTCACGAGATGGAGAGGCAATAAAGTTAGACTCAAAGATCTGTAAGAATTAGAGTGATGTTAGCGATGTCTGAAACTGAGATGTGCCTGGAATCTGAAGATTCATACGTACACAGCTTTCATCATTTTACTCTTTCCATCGACCCTGATTGAGAACTTATGAACCATTGATTACATTTATGAATAAACCTGAGAAATTCTGAAAATATTCAGGATTCCAGAAAACAATGTAAAGAATGGTTACTACCATGAAATGAAGTTCATTAGCATAGCTATGGCTGTCTTGTTGCCAGTTTGTGTGAGGGTAACTGAGAATGTCTGATACCAGAGTTCTCTTGCATTCATGAGACATTACGCTTACTGATTTACTGATACACAGTGTGTTTCATGTTTGTCTTTTCGGCTTTTCCCGGTTAGGGGTCACCACAGCGGAACTCCGGTCCGCTAATGATTGGCAGTAGATTTTTATGGTGCCGAGTTGCCAGCCCGACGCCCAACCTTCAGTGAAGGCACACCCATTCACGCATGTTTTTCGAAGGCCACTCGACCATGGGGAGAACATGCAGACTCCACACAGAAGGCACTCCAGCCAAGAATCGAACAGGAGAACCTCTTGCTGTGCGGCAACAATGCTACCTCTGTACCACCGCAGCTACTCATTCATGTTAATCTGTGATTACAAATACAGACCCATAACAAACATTGTTATTGTACCACATCAGACTTATGATGGATGGCAATTGCAGTTTTGCGCAGCAGTTACCATACCAAAAATTGTTATTGCACCACATCAGACCTATGATGGGTGGCAATTGCAGTTTTATGCAGCACTTACCATACCAAACATTGTTAATGCACCACAGCAGACATATGATGGGTGGCAATTGTAGTTTTGTGCAGCAGTTACTGTACCAAACATCGCTATTGCATCACATCACATCAGACCTGTGATGGGTTGCAATTGCAGTTTTGTGCAGCAGTTACCTTCATTTACACCTGTGGTCAATATATACATGCATTCAGAGCCATGGTGGCACTTAGGAGAATAATGTACTTCTCTAACATAAGCTGTTGCGCTTGCTCCAAGTAATAACTGTGCATTTCAAAGAGGAAGAGTCTTAATGTTATTTGCATACTGAAGGGGTAAAAAGGAGGATGGTGATGAAACACAAGTGTGTCAGTGAGGTGCTCTTGCTTCTGGAAGCATAAGATGATGAACTAGATATTAACCAGCTGAATATGGATTTGTGATCATAGGTGGGACAGATGACATGACCTGAATATATCTCCTAGAAGTTGTAGATTATAAAATCACTGGAAGGCAAATAAGAGACAAACTACTATAGTCTAATGAAGGAAAGCAAAAGAACACCCAAAGAAGAGGATCTGGGCATAGCAGAGTTATCTTCACAAGGACACAATGTGGAAGGGATGTACTCGACACAACGAGTGACTGCATAGATATACAAAAACATAACAGCAAATGGAACTGAGAGGACAATAAAAACTACATATTAGTAACAAATTAAGGAGTTAATTACAGGACTAAAATCACTGGTTCAGTCAAAGAAGGTATCTCTACTGACAAGGACTTTATGTCTTGGAAGTAATTTGATTTGAGAAGCAACTATGATCAAAGCAGGATTTCTAAACTGTCTGTCTATAAAGTCATGCTGCTTCAATTTAAGTATTTAGTGCTCACCTGATCACAAAAGGACTTGCACAAAATGAAGAGAATGAAATGTCAAAACACAGAAAGTTAGAAAGTCTTAGATTCTGCCTCAAAGAATGCATAGTCTAGAGTAAAACAGATTCCATTCCTCAATGATCTGTGACCCCGGCATTTGAATGGTTAAATGATAGGGGTGTGTCTTCCTTTCTGAAAAATTATTTTATAGCTTTTAGTTGCTGACTTTTGTTTCTTTCAGCTTTTTGTTATTTCAGTCTTCTTTTTCAGACAAGTGTTATTGGTTAGATGTTCACCACAGCTGTAAACAGGATGTTAGATCCTATTTGAAGAAAACATTCTGTGAATGAAAAGTGTTAGTGATTAGTCCAGTCAACCACTTAACAAATATGAAATGAATTAACTGATCAAGAAATAAATTTGTGGAGCAAGAACTACAGAACTAGAGTAGGATAAAATGGTTGCAATGAATATGGCAGACTACTTAAAACCTCACATCACACTAACCTAATTATAGCAGTTCATAAACTGCAGCTTGAGTGTGCATATTCCCATAATGCATGTTCTGCTGAATGAAGTTCCAAGCAGGTGCAACAAAAAATAATAATTTTAGCTCTACTTCACAAACTGTATTGTTCTCACTTTGATATTGCTACACCTCAGAGAAAGACTCATCGCGGATTCAGAGCCATGACTTGTTCATCTACTCTAAGATGAGGGGCACAAACAATGGTTAGGGAGGGTTCTAGTGTACATTTGTGTGAAATAAATTGAAATATTTACTCTCTGGCAAATATGTGTGTGTAATAAATTCAAAACTGTGTCTGATTTCATAGAATGTCATTGTCTTTGTCAGACATTTTTGGTCTGCAGCTTACCTTTTTATTGCTTGTCCAGATTACAGTCTGATTTTATAGGACTGTTGTGCATTTATATGATATAAGCTGGAGTATTTACTCTACATGTGCTGTTTGTGTGAAACCAGGGTGAAACTATTACTGATTTTCTAGAACACCGCAGAATTTAAATTATTTGGTCAATAACTCATAAATTCTGTGTATGTCTTTTTTGCCACATCATTGATAGCTACAGCCACTAAATGGGGAAACAACTGGCTGTGGATGAAAGCAACTTAAGGTCTTGTTGTTTTCCCAACTTATATTTTAGCTTTATAAGACTAGTGTATATCTGTATGTAATATTTTTTTGCGTACTGCTTGTGTGGAAACAATTCAAAACTATCCCTTATTTGCAGAATGTCCCTGACTTTGCCTCATTCTGATCTGTTCCTCATAAAATTCATGGTTTTCTGGCACCTCACTGAGGACAGCAGTCATTTAATAATAACAATCATTTGAGTTTCAGACTTCAAATAATATAGAAAAGGCATAACAATTTAAACATTGTTATTATAACAACTTTGAGTGCATAACAGCAAATTTTAACATATGTCTATGATTTGCGTCTTTTGTCATTCATTATATTTTGGCTTTGTGTGAGGTGTACACAGCAAAGTGCCTATAATTGCTGGATGTAGGCTGTTTGTGGATGAAAGCAACTTAGCATCATGTTGTTTGCTCAGTTAATCATGCAAGTTTGAAATAAGGTAAAATACTTTTAGGCTAGCTATTGCTTTATGTGAAACAAAGCTGAGATTACATAGCTCTCAAATATCCCTGCATTTTCTGAATACCTCTGATTCTGAATCATATTTTAGGTTTGTTTCCCATAAAATTAGTGCTTTTCTGGCAAATCCTTGAAGACTGCAGTCACTAAATAATTACTAACATTTTATATTTAGATTTCATGTTCTTTGGAAAATGCATGTTAATGCAGAAACTTCAATTTTTGCAGTCATAAGTGAATAAATCTTTCCCTGATTGTGGATCTGTATTTCTCAGTATGTTTGGCTTTGTCCTAATTGTTGAGCTAAGAGGTTGAAAAATATCATTTTTGTCAACTCAGATGAGATATACTTGGCAAAATTCCTGTAAATGTTAAGTGGTTGTGGAGGTGTCTTTTGGTGAAAGTAACATATCTTTTTTGATCAGTTTAAGCAGTCTGGCATTGCAGGACTAGTGTGCATTTATGTGAAATGTATTGGAATGCACGGGCTACTACTAACCTGAAATGCATTTTTGTATGCATAATTATTATTTTTACCACAATTGGATATCTGAGGTGTACACAGTCAATAATCAAGCTATGATCACTGAAAATGGGGACTGATTGTAGAATACAGTGACTTTTCAGGACTAGTGTGCATTTCTATAAAGCATGTTTGAATGCTTTACTATGACTATTTTTATCTCAGTCAGACATCTGAGGTGTATAACACAATAATGTGGCTATGACTGATGGGTATAAACATTGGTGGATTATAATGACAACAGCTCCAACAACTGGATTTAACTTGGGAAGCTGAATCCAAAAGAATATGTGCATTTATACATGGTCTCCCCCAAAAAGTATGTGTTGGAGGTGGGGGACAATGACTGAAAATTGCCCAAGTCCCAAGGTTGGGATACACCGCTGCTCCCTGGGTCTATGCTGAAAATATCCTTCATTCTTTACAGACTACCTTGGTTGTCAAATGAAAATCCATAAATAAGTAAATAAATAAAGATGTAATTAATTAAAAGGCAACATTCCCCCTTTACTAGATTTTTAGCATCTCTCTTACAATCAGATTTGTTAGAAACTGTGGGGGAGTATTAATATTTGCTAGAGAGCCAATTATCTCTACATGGATTCTCTGTAACCCACAAATAAAATGTCATATTAGGATCATAGAATCATAGGAGGTTACTAGGCTAATCACCTAGCCAAGAGTTTATCCCCAAAAAGAAACCTCAGTCAGCATCTATTTATCAAGGCTGCACTTGAAGAGGGTCAGCGAGCTACTCTGATGTGTATGGAAAGTCTATTCCAGAAATAGGGCAGCCTCTGGGAGACAGACCTGTCTCTCCAGCAGGTTTTATTGATATTGCATATTAGATTCAGGCCTTTCAAGTGGGTAATTCACAAGGAGTTAGACTTATGGATATGGAGCATCACCACTTGGGCAGGGTCCAAGATTGCCTTGTAGGCAAGACATAGATCACCTCTGAATAATCTGTACGATACCAAGTAGAGTGACAGTGATTTGAGCCTGTCTACATAGGACAGGTTTTAGAGATTTTTCTGTGGCATTTCCAGTTGCTGCAGATGTTTGGAGAGGTACATACCAAATGGGGCATTATACTCAATTATTGGTCTAATGAGGGAGGAGTATGGAGAGGTAATAACCTCCTTTTTTCTGGATGCAATCTCTTTACTTATGAGATGAACTAGGTAAAAGGATTTTCTAATCACTGCCACTATATGATGGTCAAATGTGAGATTGTTATCAACCTGAGTATCCAGGTCTCTCACCACAGGTTGTGTGCTTAGGAGGTTGCCGTTGATGTGGTAATCTCTAGAGGCTGTGTTTTTGCCGAATGGTATGATGATACATTTTTTTTTTATTTCGTGTGAGGCCATGACTTTGGCACCAGTCATTAGTTGCTGTGAGACCCTCTTGTAGTATGCTAAAATCATCTGGGGAGTCAATGACAGCACCCAACTTACAATTGTCTGCAAACTTGGTAAGCCACAGCCTTTTGTCTTTGCTTGGACCTCTGAGAAGTAGACGCCAAATAGTAGGGGTCCCAGGACAGATTTCTGGGGAACTCCCCTAGTGACAGGTCTGCTATCAGAGGTGGAGGTGCTTATTTTGACCTTGAGGGTCCTGTTGGTGAGCCAGTTGGCCACCCACTTGATGCAATAGGGATTTACATCAAATTTTGTTAGCTTTTCGATGATGCCTAAGTGGGGGATTGTGTCAAAGGCCTTAGCCAAGTCAAGGTCAGCAGTATTTACTAACTTTCCTTCATCCAGGGCCTAAGCAAAATTATTAATTCATACTTTACCATACATCACCTTCCATGTTCCTGGATGATCAGGAAAGATTTCTATATGCACGTATTGAGCTACCCATAAATAAAAATACCTTTTTGATGGGTGACATTAACTAGCCTTTAACTAAATACAGCAGCTGTACCCTAAAGTTTGGTATACCTAATGATTACCTAATTATTCCTGTACTTGGTAAATGCTATCCCCCTTGTACAAATAGTTAATAATCCCATATGGGGTCAAAATCTTTTTGCCATCACATTAGTAACACTGTATCAAATTACACTATTCTTAAAGTATCCTCACATTTGGTCAATTCTAGCCTCAAAGCAATAATCTTCTTTAGGACATCTAAATCCACTATAGCAAACACTTCTGAATGTAAAAAATTAAAAAAGACAAACCTTTTAAAACTATAAGATTATCTCTCAACATTTAATTGCAAGGGTTTTGGTCCCCATGTAGCTTTAACCGTCACTTATGGCAATAACATTTACTTACTTTCATCTAATAAAAAGTATGAGTGAAGTGGTCCAATCAAAACCAAATGTACTGGGACACACAAAAATATGCCACCTTGGAATGCCAGCATTAGTAAGTTATGTGGTAAAAGAAAAAAATAATGAAGGTGTATTATAAATCAAGGTATACCCTCATTAAACTCTACATGAAAACTACCAACACCAATTAAATTTAGCATCTAAAGCTAGGGATAATCATAATTATATAAGATAATTATGAAGTAACACACAGCAATGTTCTGAATTAATTTATAATAGCACTCTCAATTCTGACCATAAAGACATTAATAATAATTTTATATTTGCAGATAAATTTAGTGCCAACTTCACACCATAAAAAGTCACTGAAGTTCCACAAATTGCTAAGTGTCTTCCAGTCTCCAAGATTATTATGGTGCATGTCCTAATTTTACTTTTTAATGCTAAAAATACCATATATATGGGTTGAAAAATATACCTGGTTGCTTAATTTATAACATGCCCTCTCTGAATCCTTTTAAATTGTTCAACTTAAACATAGTCACAGGATATGTCTTGAGAGATGGAACATCACCCTTGTTATGCCACTTCAAAAAGGGGGCTCCACTAAGGATCCTGTGTGCTACAGTCACATCAGTCTAACAAGTCTAATTGAAATTTATTATATCTGATTTCATAAGTTCTGATATTAAAAAAAAGCATATTGCTCTAGACCCGTAACAGTATGGATTTGTCAAAGAGAGATCATAACTACTTACTTTAGTAATCTTCTTCAGTGAAGTCAGTGAAGCTATAGATTGTGGCCAAGCAGTTCACATGGTGTAAATGAATCTCACCAAGACCATTGAAATTATTTCTCATGCTAGAATTGTAAATAAGCCTGAAGTACCAAATATAGATCTACGTTACAAGATGGATAACAAACTGGTTGACTTGACAGATAGAATTCATGTTGTTAAAGTAGCAAGTGTCACCTCAGAAAGCAAAGAAGAAATTATTGGTATTCCCCAAGACTCAAGTTTGATACCTATTCTATTCAGCATCTACTTGTCAGATGTAGAAGCCAGTAATTCAGATATATGGCTAACAAAATTGGCTAATGACTGCAAGCTGGGAAGGTTATTCACTCAGCATCGATTATCAAGTTACTTACTACAAGAAGGGCTAAACCATGCACAAAATGGCACCCCACTGCAGACTGATAGTCATCAGGGATCTCAGCACCACTATAGATAACCACTGTCATTTGTCCACTGTGCAGTAGGTTTAAAGCTCTATCCATATACTCCATCTTTTACAGACTAGTATCCTGTACTGTTAAGGACCCGTTCCTCTTTGATGTCCTACACATTCACAAAAGAAATGGGTTTAGAGTGGACTAAAGACTTGTCTTCATCAACAAATAAATAAGATCCACTGGAGGGACAAATGTATTACTTGATATTTCCTCCAACTCTGGAATAATCTAATGTTTCATATAAAACATAGGTTATAGGTTCATAGGTTCATACTAGGCTATCTGCCCGAGGGCATTTACAAGCCTAGCCCATAGTTTTGTGGCTTACGCCACCCCTTTAGTATGGGGAACTATACCCATTATTTTGCTGTGCCTCTGTTGAGCAGTGACACTGAGGTAATCCCTGGGGTATATCTGCGATCTCCCATCCATTGGTCAAGATTTCTCTTGAACAAGGCCAGCGAGGTGCTCTGCCTCACATATACCGGGATTTTATTCCACAGCATAGGGAGTCTTTGGGTGATGAATCTATCCCTCCAGCACGTCCTATTAATAGCCGTGTCGAGGTTTAAGTCTCCCGCCCTTGTGACTCTGACGGATCTAGATTTTTGAGGTGAAGCATATTCATCAAATCTGGGTTTGACATGGCCTTGTATGTTAGGCAAAGGTCACCTCTGAGCAAGCGTGGCGACTGAATAGAGCTGGAGTTCTTTCAGTCGGGCAGCATAGGACAGATGTTTGAGACCCTTTATCCTTTTGGTGAGGAACTTTTGTGGCCTCTCCAGCTGCTGCAAGTGTCGGGTCAGATACATTCCGAATGGGGCATTGTACTCAATCATTGGTCTGATGAGTGATGAGTATAGGAGACTATGACCTCCCTTGATCTAGATGAGAATCCCTTCATGATAAGGTGGGCAATGTAGAAGGTCTTCCTAACTACTTTAGCTACATGGGTGTCGAATGACAGACTACTATCAACCTGGGTCCCCAGGTCCCTGATAACTTCTTCTGTGCTCAGTGGATTGCCACCTATTTGGTAGCTAGGGGTAACCTTGTTTTTCGAAGGGTATGACTATGCATTTTTGGCATTTAACTTTAGGCCATGGCTCTGGCACCAGTTATCCATTTCTGTGAGACCCTTCTGAAGGATATCTGTGTCAGATGTGTTTTCTACTATGGCGCCCAGTTTGCAGTCATCTGCAAACTTTGTCAGCCATAACCCTCCTGTGTTTGCTTGTACTTCGGAAAAGTAGATGCCAAACAAGAGTGGGCCCAGGACTGAGCCCTGTGGTACACCACTTGTGACAGGTTTTGAGTCTGACATGGCGCCAGCAACTCTGACCCTGTGGGTTCTGTCACTCAGCCAGTTTGCAACCCATCTTGTGATGTGTGGGTTAACATTTAAGCTGATGAGTTTTTCAATGATACCCGAGTGGGGTATTGTATCAAAGGCCTTCGCCAGATCGAGGTAGGCTGTATGGACTGCCTTTCCCTCATCAATGGCTTTGGTGACTGTTTCGAAAAAGTCAACCAAGTTTAGAAGGCATGATCTGCCTTTGACAAATCCAAACTGGGATGGATCCAAAGTCTGCAAATTCCCTATGTCTTTATTTATGAGGTCCATTATGATCCTCTCCATGGCTTTGCAGATAAGGCTTGTCAAGCTAATGGGACGGTAATTTCCAGGGTCGGTGGAGGCACCGCCTTTGTGAAGTGGGACCACAGTTGCAGTGCGCCACTCCTGGAGTGCGTATCCAGAGGTAAGACTATGATTAAACAGCTGTCCTAGCTGTGGGTTTAATTCCTTGTTGAGTTCGTGGAGCACACAGCCGGGGACACCATCAGGTCCCATGGATGCTGTGTTTTTTGCTTTGGAGAGAGCAGTGCTCACTTGGGCGTTGGAGATGTTTGGGGGGCTGCAATCGCTTGGTATAGATATCTCTCCTTTTGGGGGGGGGGAGAAGTTTGCACTGAACCTGTCAGCCAGTATGTTGGCAATGTCTGTAGGATCAGTAATCTTCACATCATTTTGAACTAGTTCTGAGCATATCTGGGAGTTTCCTCCCAGGTTTCTAACATAGCTAAAGAAGGCCTTATGATTGTCTTTTGAGTCTTTAGCTATTTTTCTCTCAAAATTTGCTTTGGATGATTTTATGAGAGCTCTTAGTTTTTACTTATAGTGATCAAAGGTGTCTTACCTTTTAAGGATTTTGCTCTATCTTGTAGTAGCTTCCTCCTTTTGTTGTAGAGTTTGTTTATGGCTGGGGTCCACCAGACTGGATGCTTGCCTTTGGTACAAAGAGTCTTTGTTTTGCTTGGGATTGCCTTATCCATGCAGTCCTGCAGGTGCTGGTAGAAGGCATTTGTAAGTGATTCAGCGGCTTGAGTACTGTTTTCTGCCGGCTCGAGGGCCTTAAAGGAGACCACACTAGTCTTTAGAAGTGTGAAGTCGGCTTTCGAGAAGTTCTTTACTGTGGTCTTTTTATTTCAGGTGGGGTGGGATGAGGACCTCCAGCGAGATTAGTTTGTGATCTGATCTCACCAGTGAGGGGTATACTTCCGGTGTTGAACATTGTGCTCCCATGTTCGTGATGATGAGATCAAGTATGTTTTCTCCTCTTGTGGGGATGGTGACTAGTTGTTCCATGGCATTTGAGTTTATGAATTCCAGGAACTTTTGGGCTAGGGTGTTTGGGCTTGAGTAGTGTTCCCAGTCTATATTAGGGTAATTGAAGTCACCTAGTATGATGGTGTTTGGTGATACATTTATCGCCTCTAGTGTTTTCAGGAAGGCCATGTGAGGTTCCTGAGTTTGTGAGGGTGGCCTGTAACATGCTACAATTTGTAGAGCAGTCTTGCCTATGGTTAATTGCACCTGGATGGTCTCCGATGCATCGTGCGTTGCCACCAGTCTTGAGGTGTGGGTGTCTTTGATGAATATGGATACCCCACCTCCTTTCTTGGTATTGTCCGGATTTTGGGGCCGGAACGCATGATAAGAGGTAAAACCTGATAGTGCTGGGGTGCTCTCAGGAGCCTTGTACCAGGTTTCTGTCACTGCACAGACATCGATGTTCTCCATACTGAGAAGGGCCTCGAGTGCGTGCATTTTGAGATTTAGACTTCTGGCATTGAGCAGCATTACCCTTAGTTTTTTACCTTTTTTGTGTTCTAGGGTGGTAGGTTTAGAATTTGAGCCTTGCCTAAAAAAGGCACTATGGGGGTGGCAAGAGCCTTTGCCAATATCCGGAATCCCAGGGGTGACAGGTGCAAGCCGTCCCTTGCGAAGCAGCGTGGCTTGTCCAGCATGTCATCCCAGGCAGACAGACATTGGATCCCCTTTGAATGACACCAGAGTTTAAGCCAATTGTTAAAGCTGATCATCTTATCTCTGTATTGTGGCATCATTCTTGGTGAAGGTAGGATACTGCTCAAGGTCAGGGTCATACCTGCCTGGGCTACATAATCAGAGAGCTCCTCAATGTCTCTTTTCATGTAGTCCAAGGAGGTACGTCTCAGGTCGTTTACACCAGCGTGGACAATGACTGAGTCATATTTGTACCTGCTGTTGAGAGACCTGAGTGCTTGCGTTATGTGGCGGATTCTAGCGCCCGACAGGCAGCTTACTGTGACCTTCTCCTTACTCAGTCTGGTGAGCGGGACGTCAGTGTGTCTGACTATGGAGTCACCAATGACTAGTGTGTCTGGCATTGTGTTTGGCCTTAAGGGCTGTGACAGAGAGATTTCCTCATTTTTAAGGCAAACCTTGAGGTTTGGATCTGAGGCCTTTCTTGTTTTGATCTTCTGGAAGCAGGAGGTGCCCTATGATGGTGGGTAACCACAAGGGGATTATGGGCCATGTACATAATTTGCTTTGTAAACAGTATGAAGCTATGAAAGCTAACCAATGGGGTAAAATTGTTTATTTTTAATAACAATGTCTAAAATCCACCAAAATATGCTTGGTCTTTACTGAAATGACTCTAAACAATAAAAGATAAGGAGATATATTTCATTATCAGAAGTCCTATAATAAATATGTCATCACATTGCTTTAGTTAGGAGTATTAAGTCACATAATGTATAGTAACAGTCATCTTGATGCATTTTGCTTTGTTCTTTTTACAAGTTATGGGGAACAGTATTTTAAGAAAACTTTAAGCTGCTTCATTTGTTAACAAGGCTAATGAGGGGCTTTGTTGTATTTATTAACACTGACCCAATTAACATAATAGTCTGCTATTGTGTCTGCTTTATACTCACTATTAGTAGATGATTTTAATGAAACTACCAGAGCTCTCAACATGTCATAGGACGGTACTAGATCACTATGCTTTGTACAACAGAATATGCATCACAATACATTTATTGTGGAATACAAAACTTGTTAGCTGATAATCTGATAAGTAGTATAGACATCCTATTCATAGAAGTCTGTTCTTGCTGACAGTGTATAGCTCTACAATCTTTGCTCAAGTTGTGTAGATTTTAGAATTTGAATCAGGAATTGATCCTCATTTTGTCAAGAACAATAATTCATTGCTCTTGCAATTTATTCATTTTTTATAACTCTTTTTGTGAAATCACTTCAAGGCTTTTTCAGTTGTGTAATATAGTTTTGATGAAAACAGTGGAATGCATGCATTTATAAATCAGCCTGCTCTCATTTTGAATTATGTGCCTAATTCTTATATTTTTTTATATGAAACATTATGATGATGTTGTAAGTGCTATAGCCATGCATTTTCTGCTGATACCTTTTCTTTATGTTTTACATTTGATGTTTTTATCCTACTTCCTGTTATCACTACTAAGTACTACAAACCTGGATGAGTGAATAAATACCCCGTTACCAGGAGATCACCTGGACTAGGATGTAGACTACAGTCCACTTACACATTACTCCACTCATTTTGCAGCCTCTTCTACCTAAAGGAGGTACACAATTTGGAAAGGAAGAAGAGAAAATTTACATTGATTAAGCTTTCAAGGCTGATATGACTTCACAAATAGGACGTGTATAGGAAGGTAATGAAGAAGATGGGTTAATAGCCTTACTCTTTAAAATGGATACTTTATTATATTGTCTAAATGTTATGGAGTAAAGGGACATAAGTCTCGTCATGAGTTTATTAATAAATTAAGCATTTTATAAGGCAAATAATTTAAGGAGAATGTCTAAATACTATAATTTGATGGCAGAGCTGTGCATGCAAAACATAGCCTCAGTAAAATCTGTTCACTTGTTCAGTTCCTTTTGAAGATAAAACCATTATGCTCTGTTAGAGTTTGTAAAACAGTATAAGGCTGAGTGATAAAATAGCTTTGTATGAGTTTAAATCTTCTAGTATCATTTTTTTTTATTAACTCTCTCTGTCTCCAGGAAAGTGAGATATAACTGCTGCCTTTTTGCTACATACTGGATAAGGAAGGGCTGAAGAAAGGCAGGGAGAGAAAAGTCCTCAAGGATCATCTTTGGATTATTTGGTGGTGAGTTTGGTCATAAAGATGAGTTAGAGGAGAGGATCACTGCAGGTAGAGGCAAGAACACACAGGAACTGAAAACTATTTATTATATTTATTTAAATTTGTTACCGGGATAGTCCAACTGGTCATCAAAACCAAATCCCATTTTATCAGAGGCCTGGGGCAATAAGGTCCATGCATCAATATGAAAAAGACAAAGTACACAAAAGAGACAAAAATTACAATAATTTCCTTGTAGGATAGAACAATACAGATTAAACTTATTACGAAGTAGTAGCAAAAGCAGGAGAAAATCCTACAGGCTTAGAACTGCACTGATAGTTTTTTACACTTAAATATAGACAGCATATTCACCATTGATCAATTTTAAAAATCAGTCACATTTATATAAGTTGCATAACAGTATGACACCACAATAGGTATAATAGCTGCAATACAGTACAGAGCATAAACAGAAGTCATAGAGAAGATTTAACATGATTAAATTTAACATAGGTGATTTGTCTCTCTCCCATTCTAAATAAAACAGAAGAGTCTTTGTGGCTTCTGTTCAAGCAGCTTTATTTTATACAAAGACATTATTACTGACTTTAACTTAGATAACTTATATACAACTAACAACTGCGTTCATCCATCCTCTCACTGCGGCTGCTCTTACAAAATGGCACTAGGTATTGCACGTGTCTGGGATTTATACGTGTACGCACAGCTTTGATACGTTTCTCAAAGATACAGTACACTTCTATTACAATACGATCTACATGGTTGTTCATACCTGATTAAAAAGAGCATACCTGTAAACCCAAGAGGGAAGGGGTAACTTGTGTTTTGACAAGAAATCAACATAAAAAAGAAAAATGTGCACAGTCTTCAAGTGGTGTCTATAGCATCCCTTTCTGTTGCATCTGAGACATGTTAGCAGAGTATATTAATTACCTTCCCTACATATCACAAACAGCTAACACAGATTCAGGGACTGCATCATGCATTCATAATGTGATCCTGCCTTATTTTGCATCCATGTAGTGTAAAGGTTTGGAGCAGTGACAGTAATTTCCATAACAGAAAACTCATTATATTACATCTGATAGAAATTTGATTTTATTTTAGAGTTCTGCATGTTCTGTTATCTTGTGTTATACATTTTTGTCACATTTTCCCATTAAAATAGAAAGAGTTCATCTTATACTTACACTAAGTCTATAACATTCATAGGATATTAAGTCAATCATAGCATACCTGGAGAAAATATTATAAATTTATGCAAATAGTTTTGAATTTTGTTTTGCAAATTAATGTGTAATTAATAGACACTCTACTGACACTTTGAGAAGTGAAATGAAAGCTGAAAGATTTCTGTAAAGTGTGTTGTACAAGAAAACAGTTCCTTTAATTCTTGGTCACCTATTGCCCGACATAAGAAAATAATTAAAATGCACTTACCGCAAGTCCAGGAAACCCAGGTTCTCCAGGTTCACCCTGCGACAAAAGTATTTATTTGTATTACACATGTTTGAAAATAATATATCATAGTATGTATTGAACTTCTGGCTGTATAGATAGTCATATTTAAGTGTTTCATTTGTGTAATGCAGAACTTCATTTTGCAAAAGCACATATTGGGCTTCATTTTAATTCAGGCTATTGCAGGTTTCAAAATGAAACATTAACTTTTTGAAAAACAGTTATAAACAAATGAATATAATTCAATAACTCATTCTAATCACTGCCAGTGCTCATTGCAATATATTATTTTGTGATATGTCATGGGTTTTGAATCCAGTTCAACACATAGTCAGCTTTTATGAGATGGAGGCATAAATAAATTAAAAGTAGTACACCTTAGCTGAGAAAGAATCCATACAGAAACATCAGTTATCTTGCTGTCTTACTGGCAAACCAGTGAGCATGTTTTTTTTTTTCATTTGGATAAATATTCTATAGTATATATTTGCCAGTTAGTTATTCACTCAGAGGTTAGGAAAGAAAGAAAGGCAATAAAATGATTCCTTATCTTCTACTAAATGCATATAGCTACTACTCTTGAAAAAACTATAATTTTGCCTTGGATAAAGATTGGAAGGTAACAAACTACAGCATGTTTGAGAATGAAGACAGTACATGAGAACCACAAGTAAAAAAATAATATTAATGTGGACTGCTGGTCAAAACAGGTGCTGAGCAGTGCATTTACAGTTCTGCTGCAAAAAGGATATATAAGAGTGTGTGTGTGTGTGTGTGTGTGTGTGTGTGTGTGTGTGTGTGTGTGTGTGTGTGTGTAATCTCTAGAAATTACCAATTAAATTCAAAATTTCAAAACTGTTATCCTGAAATACCTTTTCTTGTACATAAGATGTTTTAAATAATTCACGTATAAATAAGCATATGTAACGTGTAGTAAATGTTATTGTATTCCTGAAGTGTAACATTTAGTTATTTCTGGAACTCTCATCACATTGGTTATAACCATACTACATACAGCATACTACATTGCCTATAATTAGAACTGTTCAAAATATCATTATGTATTTACCACAGAGCTGTATTTTCTTACATCCTCTATATTTTCAAATCACCACATTTGTCTTGCTCATTAAACAGATTACTAATTTAGAGGTAGCGTAATTATGGTCATTTAAATATGAATTATTACAACATTCAGCTTCACAGCAGTTCCAGCAAACAGATGATAGCTTTTTAAAAATAAATGCTATGCAAATGCCAACCAGTGAAATAGGAGCCGTTGGCTCTGAATTACTCCCCCTCCCCCCTCAAACACACACACACACACACACACACACACACACACACACACACACACACACACACACACACACGCACTCACTCGCAGACACACACGCACTCACAGACACAGGACCACCAACAGTAGCAATTTAGATAAAACTCATCTTCCTTGCCTAAATGTGTTAATATATTAAGATAAACCATTAAACATTGTTCTCATTAATCATAATGAAGAGGGTTAATGCATTACACAGAGCTTTTTTCAATTGGAATGGTTTAATCAAACTTCTTAAAATTTGTTTTCAGTTCTGCATTGTATAACTGAAAGTATGCAACTTTCTTAAGCAGAAAACAATTTAGATGTTCAAAGTAAATACAGTTGAACTGTGACACATTTTCATTTAAGTTTACATTACATTATTAGTTGTATGTTTTACAGAAATTATGGAAGCATTATATTTTACAGGATGAAAATGATTTATATCGATGACTTACCTTCTGTCCAACTGCTCCTCTTGAACCAAATTGCCCCATAGACCCTTTAGAACCAGGTTCACCTTTTACTCCCTGTATACAAGAAAGAAAAAAAAAGGATTTTAGAAGGTTGATATAGTCATCCACACTATACAAAATACAAAGATTTATCTGTCATGAAATTATTTAGTTATTTATTTGTCTTTGTTGACTAGGAAAAGTCCAACTGGGCAAAACCCATTTTCAGTGGAGGCCTGGGGAGAAAAGTCACACATTAAGTTTCTTATGATGTGCAGTTATAATTGTAGGGTAACGACATCTATGCATGAGATTATCTACATAATTATTAAACATTTTAAATGTTTCTTACATGAACATAACATTTTAACACAAAAAACAAGATATAAATGAACATAAACTGTCTAATCATTGAACAGAGAAATAACATACAGGAACAATTAATGCACTTATAGCATGACGGCTGCAGGGAAGAGATCAAACAGGAGTGTTTTTGAGTTTAGTAATAAACTGCAAACAGGCAAGTAGAACGTAGCTTAATAATGATGACAGAGATATGAAAGGAGAAGTTATGGAAATGCACGGGAAGATAGATGGATGGAGGAGGAACTGCCGTTAGTGATGGGGTGTGAGAGAAAGAGGAAAAGTAAGAGTTTAGGAAGTAAGTGCAGTATTACAATGAGCGATAAGGTACACAAAGACTGGGAAGCAAAGTGGCTGTAAGAGTCGGAGAAAAGTAATGAGTAAAACCAGCCAGGTGAGCAGGAAGAACAGAGCCGTCTTTAGCATAGGTGCTGTTTATGCAAAGTTTTGAAACTATTCTGTTTTAACTGTGTGTGGATTTTATTCCAGAGTTTTGGCACACGATGAGAGTAGAGAGCATCTCCAGCAGTGCTGAATGTCTTACTGATACACAGTAAAAGTTTATTGCTAGAGTGAAGGTCTGTAGTGGGTGAATAGTACCATTAGAGTATTTTGTAATGCTGGGCATTTGTATGGCGAGTGCAACAGGCTGTGGGCAATGATTAGTTGTGAGTATGTCAGCTGGTTTGGGAATTTAAGCCAGTTTAATTGTTTTAATGCAAGGCAGTGGTGTGCTTTATAAGACTGGTTGGCTGCAAAATTAGCTATTTAGTAGTAGCAGGCAGCCTGTTTAGTTTTATATGCAGTCTGATGTTTGTATGAATAGGGGAAGCATATAAAAGAAAAGGAAGAAGCTATGTTGCAGATAAAATAATCTTTGCTCAATCTGTCAGGTAGTGTTTAGCCTTATGAAGGGAGCTGAATTTTATGTGAGTTTCTTGATGGAATGAAGTATGTGGTGATCAAATTTGAGATTGTGATCAATTACGAATCTGAGTAGTTTAGTTTGGCTTATGGTTTCTATTTTTGTGATATTACCTGTTTCTGGTTAAGGTATTGTTTTGGAGTGACTAGCATAAGTTTTTTTTTGTTGTTGTTTTTGTGTGTATATGTGTGTGTGTGTGTGTGTGTGTGTGTGTGTGTGTGTGTGTGTGTGTGTGTGTGTGTGTGTGTGTGTGTGTGTGTGTGTGTTAAGTAGCAAGTTCGAATTTTTTAGCTGTATTTCAATGTCAGCGAATGATTTTTTTAACGTGATTTTCTGCAATTTTGTTATGGATGGGGCAGAGCAGGTATTAACTGAATCAGTGGCATATTGTACGAGAGTAGCATGTGTTGTAGTGGTAGTAATTTAGTTATAAAAATACTAAGTAGGAAGGGGCTGAGTACTGACCCTTGGGAAACACCAGCAGAGTTGAAATGCTATTTAGCTGCCTGCTGATGATTGCATAAACAGCTACGAAACCAAGAGTAGGGGTAAGTGTGACCTAGTGTTGCAAGTTCAGAGAGGATCTTTTGGTGAGACACTGCATCAAATACTTTGGAAAGGTCAAGTAAAAGTGAAGCAATAATTTGCCCTCATTTCTGTATTGGTTTACTATGCTGGTGACGTTGAGGAAGGCAGTAGTAGTATTGTGGTTGGGACTGAAATCATGCTGGGTGTTGGAGAGGAGGATGTGTTTGTTTATATGTTTCATAAGCAGAATACATTTCTCAAGGATTTTAGAGAGGGTGATAGGATATCAATAAGTCTATAGTTTGTTAACTCTGTCGAAGTACCTCCTTTGTGAAGGGGTATAATAATGGATCTTTTCCACATGGATGGAACATAGTTTTCAGTTGCTGACTGGTTGATTATAGTGGAGACAGGAAAGGCTAATGCCTTTGCACCTGTTTTGAGGAACTCAGTGGGAAGGTTATCAGCAGCTGAGGTTGTTGCTTTTAATTTGGCTAGTAATTTTATGTTTGATTATGAGACCAGTTGAAAACTAAAAGACAGTGTGTTACTTTTGAGAACAGATGGAATTTGGTGGGGTAAAGTGAGGTGTTCATTAATTAGTGGTAGAACTGACTGGATAAAATGAGTGTTGAACTGAGTGGCAGTGGACTCTGGTGTTTGAAGTAGAAGGACAGGGTGTAATGGTATGTCCGGGGTGTAATAGTTTATTTACAGAAAACCAAAATAGCTTGGAGTTGTTTTGGTGCTTTGTTTGGAGATTACTGTACTTTGATTTCTTGCCAGATTAAACAAGGATCTTGGTACAGTTTCTGAGATATCTAAAATTTTGTTAGGCATGTTGTGGTTTATTCCTATACCTTTCTTTCTATGCTTTATCTGAGCTGTTTGTTCTCTTTTGTCAGCCATGGTGCTGTGTTATATTTTACCCTTCTTGTCCTAACTGGTGCTAAATAATTTAGTATTTTGAGGAAGGTGTAATTCAAGTGAGTAATCTTTTCATCTAGGGGTATTACTCCCAGTACATCCCAGTTGTAGTGGGACAGGGCAGTAATAAATGTGTCTTTGTTAAATTTGGCTAAATTGCGTACTTGTTTATAGATTATTTATTTGGGTGACCCATGTTGTTGTCTGATTACATACATTGGAAAGTGGTTACTTATAGTATCTGGTAAGCAACCAGAATATTTTATATTAGGGGGGTTGTTTGTCAATATCCATTCCAGTGTGGACTGCCTGTTAGTGCTTTTGTTGATTCTGGTGGTGAAGCCAAATAGTAAAATATAGTCCTTGGGGTTGCTGTTGTCTATGCATTGCCAATATATGTTTAGATCAGCTAAGATGAAGGTTTCCTGGGGGATATTGTCAGATATCCATTGTAGGATATTTTCAGATGAGGTAATATTGTTGCTTGGTGGATGTATACTGCTGAGATACATATAGATTTATTTTGGTTGATTTTAAGGTATGCAATCAGACTTCAGCATTATTATATTTGGGGATATTTCGATGGGCTGGAGTTATTTCTATGTTGCTTTTATAAATAATAGCAATGTCACCTGCTCTTTTAAGATTAAAACCTGGGAGGATCATTTCATTGCTTATTATTTCTTGCTTTAGCTGGGTTTCAGTGGCAATTAGAATGTCTGGGGAGTATAAATATAGACATATATGGATATTCATACACTTGTGATTTGGAAGGCAAATAACTTTGTTTGCTGGTATCATTGTTTTAAAGAATTAAAAGCTAAGGATGTTCAATAATTTATTTCAAATTTGATTTAAATACTTAGGATTGGTTATTACTACAAAATGTGAAAACCTATGCTCAGGAATTATGTCTATCGCTAATTCAAATTTTAAAGAAAAACCCAAATTAATTTATTTTATCTATATAATCACATACAAAAACTCAAAAATTGACAACTTAATTTCAAAACTTTCTAAAATGCTTATTGACTATAAAATAGATTTAAATCTAAAATTTTGGAACCACATTACTTTAGGTCCGGCCTCACAATTTACTTCTCATAGTAAATCTCAAATGTTATCATCTGTCAGACATATGTCTTGGTCTCAATATGGCCATTTATTTACTTGGAGATTTTTGCACACAGTCTTCTTAACTCCAAATAGTATAGCTAAAATAAATGGAAATAACATATTGTGTTGGAGATGTCTACAAGAATGTAAAGCTGACTGGATTCATATAATCTTTAATTGTTCCTCCTTGAGCTTATTTTGGGCTAAAACAGAATACCTTTTTTTAAAGCTTTATTTTCTGGTAAATTTTCTTTATCTAAGTTTATAATTTTATTTAATGTAAATGAAAGAGGTGATTTGAATAATGTTAAGTTCTCTCTCCTCTGAACTATTCTTTTGGTAGCAAGGAAATGTATCACCAACAAGTGAAGAGTATCTACATTTCTGTCTTTTGAGGGCTTTCTTTCCATCTTAAAAGAAACAACATTCAGAGATACTAAAGTCAAGGAACAAATAATTCATCCTAATGTGTTTAGTAACACTCCTTGAACAAAAGTATATCTCTTATTTATTTTTATCAGTTGAATTCTGTCACTGACATTTAAAAGATCCTAATGAAAACAGAAAATGGATTTTTTTCTTTTTTAATGAACAAGTAGGTCTATAATTCTATCATTCTGTTTTCAGGCCTTTGTACATATTATAGACAGTTTATCTTTATCTCTCATTTGTAATTTCACTGTTTATCATTTACAGTACATTTCTATTGTACTTGACTACATATTACTTGTTACATAAAGCTTCTTGGGGAAAAATACATGCATGGATATCATGAATTTTGTTGCAGATGCTTATGAGGTCAATGTTGAAAAGAATGTGGTTAGTTTCATTGCCTAATGGGAAAACTGTGTTAGGAAAATTGGAAAATAATGGGTTGGCCATGGTGGGTAGTTGATGTGTGGGTCCAGGGTTAGGGTGAATATCTCCACTAAGTTTCAGGATATAGGTGGAGTGAGCAGAGGTATGGAACCATTTGTATTTGTATCTGACTTTAAGTACTGCTGATAAAGTGCTATTATTAACTTTAATATGTCTATAAGAGAACAGATCTGAGTGTGTATATTGGTACAGAAAAGGAGAGATAGACAGGGACAGAAAGATAATTAGCAAAATTTGTGTCTTAGGATTCTAAAAGACAAACTGTTAGTATGATTTTCTTTAATAATGTACAACTAGGTGTGGGCAATGCTAGATTTACCTATAAATGGTTTAGTCTGATCATGAGGATGATGTACGAGTGATGAAACAAAGCCAGCCGTGGATAAATCTGGAATTATCCATACCCATTATACAATGCCATTATTAAGAAATATATTTTTTAAAATAATGTAATTGTATTGAAGGGACTTTAAAAATCTTATTGTGTCTCTTCTGCTGTCTAGTAGATGTCTGACTGATGTACTGTGCATGTGAAGGGCATGTACGTGCTGAAAGTTTTGTTTCTGTTTTTATTACTGTTTTCTGTGCTATGGATCTAAAACTGCCGATCCTTGTATTCATGGACTGAGTTGAAAGCAGTTTGGATAATGGCTGCTGGCCTTCTTCCTATGAGGAGCTTTTGGGCTTTATCATCTTCTTAAAGAGTGTTTCAATAGCACAAAAATGGCAAACATTTTACAAACACTATTGTAAGGTTTGTATAACAGGAGTTACCAACTGTGACTGTATTGTTAATGCATAAAGAGAGGTTTCCTAACATTCATAAAATGAAACTGATGTAAGACAGGCAACCAAAATAAAAAAAGTTACACCCACCTAAAACAGTCAATCCAGATGTCAAAACTATTTGCAATACAGTCTGTGGATTACAAACTGTGTAGAAAACAGCTTGGCTGTTTTATGTGTAAGTAACTTTGGCTGCTAATTTTATATTAGAGAACCTCATCTTACACAGAATGCTCGTTGTATTTTAATTTACACTTGCTCTAACTAGTCATAACTGGTCTTATTCCTGTAGGTAATGCTAAATTTACAATGTGACCAATTAGCCTAAACATTTTAGAATACTAATGGGATTTTTCTGTATAATCTGATGCAATGCTGCCCCTAGAAACAAAAATGGGTTCAGTACAGGTACTCAAGTCCCAAGTGCTTGAAGACAACTATCTTAAAGACAAGGACTCAAGAGACTTTTAGTTCATGTGTGTTGCTTCTCACTGTCAAACTCAAATATGATTTGGGGCACGCAACTGTGGGAAAGGAGCAGACGGGGTGTTAGGCTTATGGAGTGGAAGTATTATTTTAGGTTTAGGGAGTGGGAAGGGAGTTTTAGGGGTAGAGAGTGATTGGGAAATTTAGGTTTAGTGGAGGTTTAGGATTGGGGAGTGACTGGGGAATTTAGATTTAAGGAGGGGGTAGAGTTTTAGGTTAGGCAGGAGGAGTAGAGGTTTAAGGAAATCTTACAAGGAGTTGGCTTGGGAACTGGGTGGAAGTTTTAGGTGAGAGTTCAGGTTCTGGTTGGGTTAAGCATGTTTTTTAGGGTAGGGAGTGGGAAAGCCTACACAGAACATTAGATTGAGCTAGTAGGAGTCTGAGCAATTGCTTTTTCTAGCCTGTGGCAGAGAGCCAGTGTGTCACGATCCACTAGCACATGAGCACCTGCAGGAGATGCAGCAAAAAGCCATGAAATGGGAACAGACATAACACAGTTGCCCCAATTCCAAAATACTTGCTCTCAGTGTAATTCAATTACTCTATGTAAGCAGCCCCGTTATAGAGAGGCCTCAAATCAGATTAAGTCATTTACACTGAGATCAGATCTTTTGGAATCTGGCCCAGTATGTTATTATTTTTTAAGTACAGATTACCTAATAATAAGAATAACTTTTGTGTCTCACTTTTTTATAAGTCTCTCAGACTTGAACTGTTTATAACTTTATGCATTCTGGGGCAGAGGAATACACATGTCTGCACCCCAGCTTTGCAATTGGCAAAGGACCATGCAACTTTCAAGCACTGCACTTACAATGCATCTGGTCCATACAAGCATTTTACATTTTTTTAAGTTTTAGGTTCCTAAACAATGGAAAAATAAATAGGGAAAGACAAGACAACATCTTGGGGAGAAAAATAAAGGGGCAAGCAGTAGGAAAAAAAAATTAAAAGAATGAAAGACTATGTTGTACAGGGGAGCCTGATTATTCTTGGGGAGCTGAACATCTGCTAGGCTCTTTACTTGATCTCAGAAAGATTGGTAGAGAGCTAAATGAGTGTCTGTATATATTTGCAGCCTTGTGGTATAAGGTAGCATTTGTAAGAACTGCTCTCTAGCGTATTCTTTAAAAATGTTATGGTCGAAACTGATTACTCAACTATAGCTTCCACCATCTGTTTGAGTACACAATGGTTATACAGCAAAAATCATCAGACTTCACTACGTAATATACTACATAAAATTTCAGATCATGAGAGAAATTAAAATGAGAGCTTGATTATTAAAAATGTAGACCCCCCCCATTCTCTTTTATTAATTGCCACCACATACACAGAGTAGCCAATTCTAAGCAATGTGCTTTCTGGCCATAGAGATACAAATCTTTTTGATATTTTAATGGGTAGTAAGAACAGCCTTCAGGGTAACATGGCAGAGTGGGAGAGGAGTTTGTTAATAAAGTGTAACATGCAGTTCAAGGTTGCATTCTTACTTATTACTCTACCTGGGCGGGTCAGATCTGCACACTAGTATCATCAGAGCTACAGCCTGGGTCAGATCTGCACATCAATATCATCAGGGCTACATCTCAGGTCAGATCTGCCCACCAATGTCATCAGGGCTACTTACAATATCTAAGATGCTTTCCTGTTATCTCATTTATATTTGAAAGCTGTAAATCTTTAGCTTTCCATGAGATGGCATTGTATTCATCAATAAAGTAATTATCCTGAGACAAAAGACTAATATAGGCAGCTTCAAATGGGAGAATTGAAGCTTACCATCTGTTTGTAACTGCCATGTTTATGGATTTTTTTAGTTTTGATGGGATCACAGAAGAAGATAGGAGCCATAAAGAGTATTTATTAATTCTCCACATAGAAGGATAAGTCATCACACTCTTGCAAGGGTACAATGTCATTAGTAGGATGCACATTGATAAGTGAGTTTTTGATCATGTGAAACCCATCTGACTTACCAGTACAAACAGTATTGGCCAAGTATTTCTTATTTTTCACTGGTCTCTCTCCAGACTGCTTCCCTCATTTGGAAAAAATCTATGCCTTCAAATATTGCATACATGTAGTCATCAAGCTGTGTGCTGAAATGAATTCTTTAAAAGGATTTTAAGGTGGAATCCTACAAGATGTGCGATAGCTGAAATTAAGTCAATATGTAGGCCAGAGACCTCCTCAAACTCCTGCAACATTCAAAACTGATATTTGAAGACGTGGTCTCTGAAACAGGTACAGTTAGTAGGATCCAGCCATCCAGCGATTCTCATCCCTTTTTCTCATTTTCGCACTTGGGGTCAGGGTGTCACTTCAACAGTGACAGTCATCTAGACCCAAGGTTTACACCACCAGGAGGCTAGCCCTTCTGTGGTAGTTCATCTGTACCACACACTTTCACACACACTCACACCTAGGGCCAATTTAGAGTGCCCAATCCATCTGCTGCACTTCTTTTTAATGTGGGAGTAAACCAGAGCACCTTGGGAGGATATGCAGACTCCACACAGAAGGTACCCAGCTGAGAACTGAACTGGAGAACCTCTTGCTGTGAGGCAACAATGCTAAGCGCTGCACCACTGCACCATCCTATTTGCAGGATGTCATTACAACCTCTTCTTTATCAGTTTGCCATGTTCTGTGGGTGAAAAGTGAGATTCCTGGAAGCAGATGATTCCATGCCTCTTTTGTTTAAGACACTGAAATATCCAACCATATACAGCTGCAAACACATTTAGAGGTCTAGGCTGTGTATGCAGACAGTCTTCAATCATTAAATAACCTTTGCATCAAACAAATACAGCTTAATCTGGAGAAGGAGTTGTTGTTTCACAAAATAAGTCTTTGCTATAATAGGTGTAATCCCTCTTATTACAAAATTATAATCATACGAAAACACGTTTATAACAACAACTTTTGATAACTGCAGAAACATAAAAAAGGAGCTAATAATCTGTCAGCCTTGCATGCATGTAACAGAGGCATATAATTTGATATTTTCATACTGCATAGCATTGCTGCATATAATGTAATCTTTGACTACTGATTTCTCACTTTATGAAACCTTCCCATAGCAAAGAATATGTTCCTTTTGCTATAGACTGGAGCTGGCGGGGGGGGGGGGGGTAACACTGTACATCAATTAACCAATCCAGGTTACATGAAACTTAGATGGTACCAATTACCTTACAATTTACCTATTACAGTTCATATCAGTCATTCTATACATTCATCTTCACCTATGGTCATGAACATTGAGTAGTGACTGAAATGATACAATCAAAGATAAAGGTAGCTAAAATTAGATTCCTTTGTATGATTCCAGTAAAAATACTCTAGGACAGATGGAACACCTCAGTAGTCCAGAAAAATTTAGAGAAGAGTCATTGCTAATCACAGCTGAGAGGAGGTCATAGAGGTGGCCTGGGCACCTACTGAGGATGACCATGGGAGCCATCTGTTTCTGGTGTTCAAGGCAAAGACCACTGGAAGGAGGCCTTGGAAAGACCCAGAACATGCTGAAGAGAATCTGTCTTTCAGCTGTCTTAGGAATGCCTGGGCATCACCCATGGTGAAATGAAGAATATTACTGAATATTGAGAAGTCCATTCTTCCTGCACAGCTTGTTATAACAGTGAGTCTCACAAGGAGGAGTGTTTTAAAAATGCTTAGATGGATGGATCATAGTGCACTGCACGTATTACAGAAAACGTTTGATTATATTAATAACTCTGTTGTTTCAAACCTCATATAATTAACTAGAACCTCTCATCCATATTTGCCTCTTTGAGCTCACCCTTACCACTGCTGTGTTAAAGTTTGCCATATTACTAATTTTACATGGCTGTGTAACATCCAAAGGAAATGTGACTGTTTCCTTTATTAATAATCATGTATTGAATTCTGTATTGCTGACTGTGTTTCCTTTATTAATAATCATATACTGAATTCTGTATTGCTGATTGTGTTTCCTTTACTAATAATCATATACGGAATTCTGTATTGTTGACTGTGTTTTCTTTATTAATAATCATATAGTGAATTATGTATTGCTGATTGTGTTTCCTTTATTAATAATCATATACTGAATTATGTATTACTGTGTTTCCTTTATTAATAATCATATAGTGAATTATGTATTGCTGACTGTGTTTCCTTTATTAATAATCATATAGTGAATTATGTATTGCTGACTGTTTCCTTTATTAATAATCATATAGTGAATTGTGTATTGTTGATTGTGTTTCCTTTATTAATAATCATATACTGAATTCTGTATTGCTGACAGTGTTTCCTTTATTAATAATCATATAGTGAATTATGTATTGCTGATTGTGCTTCCTTTATTAATAATTATATACTGAATTCTGTATTGCTGATTGTGTTTCCTTTATTAATAATCATATAGTGAATTCTGAATTGCTGATTGTGCTTCCTTTATTAATAATCATATAGTGAATTCTGTATTGCTGATTGTGTTTTCTTTATTAATAATCATATACTGAATTCTGTATTGCGGACTGTGTTTCCTTTATTAATAATCATATACTGAATTCTGTATTGCTGACTGTGTTTCCTTTATTAATACTCATATACTGAATTCTGTATTGCTGACTGTGTTTCCTTTATTAATAATCATATAGTGAATTTTGTATTGCTGATTGTGTTTCCTTTATTAATAATCATATAGTGAATTCTGTATTGCTGAGTGTTTCCTTTATTAATAATCATATAGTGAATTCTGTATTGCTGATTGTGTTTCCTTTATTAATAATCATATACTGAATTCTTTTTTGCTGATTGTGTTTCCTTTATTAATAATCAAATACTGAATTCTGTATTGCTAACTGTGTTTCCTTTATTAATAATCATATACTGAATTCTGTATTGCTGACTGTGTTTCCTTTATTAATAATCATATACTGAATTCTGTATTGCTGATTGTGTTTCCTTTATTAATAATTATATACCGAATTCTATATTGCTGATTGTGTTTCCTTTATTAATAATCATATACCGAATTCTGTATTGCTGATTGTGTTTTCTTTATTAATAATCATATAGTGAATTTTGTATTGCTGATTGTGTTTCCTTTATTAATAATCATATAGTGAATTCTGTATTGCTGAGTGTTTCCTTTATTAATAATCATATACTTTATTCTGTATTGCTGATTGTGTTTCCTTTATTAATAATCATATACTGAATTCTGTATTGCTAACTGTGTTTCCTTTATTAATAATCATATAGTGAATTCTGTATTGCTGATTGTGTTTCCTTTATTAATAGTCATATACTGAATTCTGTATTGCTGACTGTGTTTCCTTTATTAATAATCATATAGTGAATTTTGTATTGCTGATTGTGTTTCCTTTATTAATAATCATATCGTGAATTCTGTATTGCTGAGTGTTTCCTTTATTAATAATCAGATACTTTATTCTGTATTGCTGATTGTGTTTCTTTTATTAATAATCATATACTGAATTCTGTATTGCTGATTATGTTTCTTTTATTAATAATCATATAGTGACTTCTGTATTGCTGATTGTGTTTCCTTTATTAATAATCATATACTGAATTCTGTATTGCTGATTGTGTTTCCTTTATTAATAATTATATACTGAATTCTGTATTGCTGATTGTGTTTCTTTTATTAATAATCATAAAGTGAATTCTGTATTGCTGATTGTGTTTCCTTTATTAATAATCATATACTGAATTCTGTATTGCTGATTGTGTTTTCTTTATTAATAATCATATACTGAATTCTGTATTGCTAATTGTGTTCCTTTATTAATAATCTTATACTGAAATATGTATTGCTGATTGTGTTTCCTTTATTAATAAACATATAGTGAATTTTGTATTGCTGATTGTGTTTCCTTTATTAATAATCATATAGTGAATTCTGTATTGCTGATTGTGTTTCCTTTATTAATAATCATATACTGAATTCTGTATTGCTGACTGTGTTTCCTTTATTAATAATCATATAGTGAATTCTGTATTGCTGATTGTGTTTCCTTTATTAATAATCATATACTGAATTCTGTATTGCTAATTGTGTTTCCTTTATTAATAATCATATAGTGAGTTCTGTATTGCTGATTGTGTTTCCTTTATTAATAATCATATACTGAATTCTGTATTGCTGATTGTGTTTCCTTTAACAATAATCATATACTGAATTCTGTATTGCTAATTGTGTTTCCTTTAATAATCATATACTGAATTCTGTATTGCTAATTGTGTTTCCTTTATTAATAATCATATAGTGAATTCTGTATTAATGATTGTATTTCCTTTATTAATAATCATATACTGAATTATGTATTGCTGATTGTGTTTCATACTCATTCTTCATTGTGTTTGTATTACTTATTGATGACAGTATCATGCCAACTTATTAATAGTAAATTGTGTTATATCATGTTGGAACCCTTTCTTCCTGGATCGCCTCTAAAATGGGCCCTGCTCAGAAGGGCTAAATATAAAAAATACAAAAAAAGATAACTGCATGTAAATAATTCCTCCTGTTTAAATTATACAGTCTACGCTGTTAAGAAAAAAGCGGTGTAATTAGCATATGTTTCTTTACATCATCCTTCTAACCATAGCAAAACTTCTATCTACCATTTCAGCTTACAGGAATGGGTACTCCTGTGAAAATTACACCAGCTACTTATGCTATCTGCATATGCAACAGTAACCCCCAAGGGGAAAAATCTTGTCAAGAAAAAAAATAGAGAAGCAAATACACATCTTTTAAAAACAACCACTATTTAATTGAAACCTTGCATGTGCCATCTCCAAACAGCAGCTAGCATTTTTTTCTTTAGCTGATAATATGCCATTATTAAAGCTGTTAACTTTATAAAAAAGTAGTTTCAGTTTAGAAATCAAACCAGCAGGTTAGTGACCTTCATTCCTCCTACTACTTCTTTCAGGAGGTCACTTAACAGCAGTGAGTTCATTTGCCAGAAAATACAGTTGGCTGGGTGCTGGTTGCCAGTGTAACTACACAAATGCTCAGTTTCAAGACCAACATCTGTGGAAAATCAACAAGAAGAATCCTTCCAGATAATGCAAAGTTACACCTCAATCAGGTGGGTTCAGACTGTTGTTAGCACACAGACAAACATATGTCCCATTTCAAGTACATAAAGTTAAGACATATCTATCTCTACTCCTCTATATACCCTTTTTTATATTCTGCAAAATTCAGTGTTTGTATTTTTCCTGAATTAAATTTAGCCTTCACAAGTTAATTTGGTGAAAGTGCCCTTTATTTAATTAAGAAAATGTCACACATAATGGTTCACATCAATTCATACCTTTAGTCTTGCCAGGTATTGCACTGAACCTTTAGGTACTTTATTTTTAACAATTTCGAAACAGTAAGGTTTTAGGCTCATATGCATTACTAGGCACAAAATTCAGAAGATCATTAAAGCTAGCCCACTTTTTTAATTGCCCTGAACACTATCCGGACCTTAAATAAGTTGAATGCACCACAATCCTCACAACATTAATTCTAGAAGCAACATTATCTTCACTTATACTCTAAGGATTGTTGTTATGCAAGTGATATCTCCTCTATTATTTGTATACTCATTATTAAAGATGTTATATGCTACACAGCCATTAATTGTACAGACCTAGCATGTTGGGTTTGATTTTATTCACCCCCTATTGCCTGTAAAAGCTTGTTAAAAATCATATAATTCCTGAGCATGGCACTATCTTTGCATCAGTCCACTGAAGACAAATTACTGAAGATGTAATTTTGCACATATGATTGGATAATTGCTCTCTGCTGGTATAGAATGTGGGAGGTGACTTTATCTTAGGGTAAGATTAGATCTTGATACATACCCTTTCTTCCACACTGATGACAATCTTCTGATTTCTGACCAGATAGTTCAGATGCTTTGGCATTCCCAGAAAATAAAGTGCTAGCTCCCTTTCATACTTTGTGCAGTATTCACTCTGCAGTACAAATCAATATATGCATTCTGGACATACCCATGCACCAAGTGGCCTGCAGTGAGATTAGAACCCCTACCTATCTAGTGTTACACACTACAGATCACGATACTTATCGCATATGACATAGCTTAAGTCAAAGGTAAATGGTCATTGGTGTTCTGTCTTATTACTTCCCTGATCTTACATTATTATTATTATTCAAATGTGAGAATCAAACCCTGCACTTTGTGTCTGTAAGTTAAACACCTTAACCATTATGCCATCCTCCCTGTATCTGGGAATACTCCAGTCTAATATATTTATTCCTCTGTCTCATTTTATGATCTTTTTCTCATTCTTCTATCTCATAGGCTGTATTTTCCAGGCCAACCTATTCTGATTCATAACATGAAATCTACCTTAAATTCTGGCCAATGATATTCTGATAAGGGAATATTCTGCACTAGAAATGTGTAAACTATTGGTAACATTTAATTCTTAACTGAAAAATGTTTGCCTCTTTAGACTAAAAAGGTGTAAGCTGTGTATTATATTTTATTAAATTAGTTTTGCCTTTATATTTATAGACCTGAATGTTTTGTAATGTGGGTATATCAATTACGTGCTTAATTGTTTACAGCTTGTATTTGTAAAAGTTTAACCCACGTACTGGACCAGTGCACCTACCTAGTTAAAAAAAATTAACAAGGAAATGAAGAAAAAAACTAGTAAAGAGGTGAAGACTGACTAAGACCCAGAAAACAGGTTGACAAAAGGTCCTGGTGTTGTGGGATCCATTACAATGTGAAAGGAAATGAAAATAAGTACTTCATCGCATCTCTCATGGATGAGGGTGAGGTAACATTATGGGTGACAAGCCGAATGTCACAGCTTTTGTCAAAGGCTAGCAGCCAGTGATACACAAGCAACTGGTACTGTGGTAGGTGGAACATTAGATGAGTGTGTTACCATAGAAACAGGATGTTTACCTCAGTAGCCATCACATTGTCACCTGTAATATAGCCTGTAATCCCATCTATATCAGTTGCAACAATGTAACCTCAGTCTCTCCTCTACCCTACAGCCCTATATCCAAGCCTATCAAACTCCATCAGATGTGAGACTGCTGTCTCAAAGTTGGAGTGGCAGTTTGGATGTAGGATATGTGAAACTGGTGGAGACATGGGACCAAGATTGCATTATATTGCCAAGCAGATTTGATATGTTAGTCTGCTGAGAATCCACAGCATACAAAGTGAACAGCAGCTGAACACATAAGTAAAGTATGTCCTTTTTATATAACAACTAATTAAATAAATAATTAAAATAAAACATATTTAGAATAATTTTCCCCTTCCCTCCTCTTAGAACAGTTTCATCTTGCAGTCATTATTAGCAGAGTCACTCAAATAAGAACATTTAATGGACTGCAGTTTCAAAGCTCCATTACTCTGGCTATTTATTGACAAGGAGATGTCAGGAAAACTCTAAATTTTGTGAGAGAAAAAAATGCCTGCATGTGCAAGAAGGGATCATTTCAATTAATGTTCTTCTTTTGACATGGAATATGTACAGCTGCTATATTTATTTACTTACTCCCAGCTCCATGTTGGTGTTTAGTTATGTCTGAATTAACAAACATTTGTTATGGAATCATGTTGACATTTTCCTTGGTACTGTTACTTTTGTATATAGGTAGTATGAAGGGACAAACAAAATTGTCTGGTAAACATATAAACGTCAGAGCTGTACTGTGAGTCTCAGAACAGCAAGACTGGGGATGAGAAAACAGAGAGTGCATCTTTCAAGTCCAAAGTTACTGTGTCAAAAAGTATTTCTCTTTCTCCGAGGCATACCAATCTTGCAGTTAAGGTATGTAAGTAGGCAGAAGTCAGGGCTGTTGATCCCCATGTGAAGAGATGTAGGAGGGCTTACCTCTTTGCTGCAAATAATTTTAAAGGACATTTCTTGTTCTTCTGTAGTTGCACATACTTTTTTCATGATTCAGGACTTGTAGTTACCAGTTTCAAGTACAGCAAAGGGACAGATTGTCTTTGTTTTAGCATGTGAAAGGTGTTATTAAACAGGGAAGAAATCTGACTTTGAGTTATTTTGGATATGCGATGTAATGTTATGCATTGTTTCTGGAGGAAGAAACATTTCTAAGGTGGAAGGCCCCACTCATCCATATACATTGAAGTGCACACCTGTATATGTATGTGTGTGTGTGTGTGTGTGTGTGTGTGTGTGTGTGTGTGTGTGTGTGTGTGTGTGTGTGTGTGTGCGTCTGTGTGTCTATGTCAGAGACAGAGAGAAGCAAAGAAGCAAAAAGAAATGAAAAGGTAAAACAAGAAGCAGATGAACACATCTGCATATAAATATAAGACTAGGAGTTATGTCAAAAAGGATGTAATGAATGGGTGGTGAGGAATATGAGGTGCAGTAGAACTGGGATACAAAAATACAAAAATGATGGTGAAGCAGTTTAAGAAAATAGTGAAAACAAATTGGAAGACAAGATTAAGAACAGAAGTAAGGGTGTTTTAGGTATATAGCAGAGAAAGAAGTAGGGGACAGAACTTGGTAAACTGATCAAAGATGTGAAGGAGATCACAGAAGACTGGGAGAAAGCAGAAGTACTACATTAATACACTACTTCTGTCTTCACAGTGGAAAGCAAGAAGAGAGTGCTATGTTGTTATGGGGGCAGGGGTGAATGAGAGGAACTGGGGCAGTCTCCAGCATAGACAGGGAGGAGATGGAGCGGACACTGGCTGCCCTTAGGGAAGATAAAGCACATGGATCAGATAGGCTACCTTCCAGAATCCTCAGAAAATTGATCAGAGTGTTGGCATACCCCTGATGGAGGTCTTCAAGACTTTCAACAGAACATTGGTTAGTGTGGAAATGTGAAAGTAATACAAGACAGTAAGACTAATACCCCTCATGGGGGAGGGCATGAAAATTCCAGGGGACTACAAGCTTGTTAGCTTAACATCAGTGGCAGGGAAAGCCATGACAATAATCGTGAGGACATCAATCTTTAGAGAGGCAGTCATCATTGGTTTATGTCTGGATGCTCCTCAGGAAATATCCATATCCATAACTCCAACTATCACTAGAAAGCAGGTACTCAAGTCACTCTCCAAGGCTAAGAACACTGCATCAGTAGATATTGCTAATATCCCAAGATGCCTCCTTAATTGCATAAAACATGAACTATCAGGCCACTTGACTCACTATGTAACCATAGCTTCCAATCGGGATTTGTCCCAAATGAATGTAGGACTGCAATGTTTATTCCACTGCACAAGGGCAGAGCATTGATGGACCCAGCAAACTTTCAACCCATAAGCCTAACTAGACTATTCAGAGAATAATCATGAATAACCTAAATGACAACATAGGTAACATACAAACACTGGACCAAAATCAGTTTGGGTTTGTCAAGGCAAGGTTATAGGTTCATAGGTTCATAGGTTCATACTAGGCTATCTGCCCGAGGGCATTTACAAGCCTAGCCCATCGTTTTGTGGCTTACGCCACCCCTTTAGTATGGGGAACTATACCCATTATTTTGCTGTGCCTCTGTCGAGCAGTGACACTGAGGTAATCCCTGGGGTATATCTGCGATCTCCCATCCATTGGTCAAGATTTCTCTTGAACAAGGCCAGCGAGGTGCTCTGCCTCACATGTACCGGGATTTTGTTCCACAGCATAGGGAGTCTTTGGGTGATGAATCTATCCCTCCAGCACGTCCTATTAATAACCGTGTCAAGGTTTAAGTCTCCCGCCCTTGTGGCTCTGATGGATCTAGATTTTTTGAGGTGAAGCATATTCATCAAATCTAGGTTTGACATGGCCTTGGATGTTAGGCAAACGTCACCTCTGAGCAGCGGTGGCGACTGAATAGAGCTGGAGTTCTTTCAGTCGGGCAGCATAGGACAGATTTTTGAGACCCTTTATCCTTTTGGTGAGGAACTTTTGTGGCCTCTCCAGCTGCTGCAAGTGTCGGGTCAGATACATTCGAATGGGGCATTGTACTCAATCATTGGTCTGATGAGTGATGAGTAAAGGGAGACTATGACCTCCCTTGATCTAGATGAGAATCCCTTCATGATAAGGTGGGCAATGTAGAAGGTCTTCCTAACTACTTTAGCTACATGGGTGTCGAATGACAGACTACTATCAACCTGGGTCCCCAGGTCCCTGATAACTTCTTCTGTGCTCAGTGGATTGCCACCTATTTGGTAGCTAGGGGTAACCTTGTTTTTCCCGAAGGGTATGACTATGCATTTTTTGGCATTTAACTTTAGGCCGTGGCTCTGGCACCAGTTATCCATTTCTGTGAGACCCTTCTGAAGGATATCTGTGTCAGATGTGTTTTCTACTATGGCGCCCAGTTTGCAGTCATCTGCAAACTTTGTCAACCATAACCCTCCTGTGTTTGCTTGTACTTCGGAAAAGTAGATGCCAAACAAGAGTGGGCCCAGGACTGAGCCCTGTGGGACACCACTTGTGACAGGCTTTGAGTCTGACATGGCGCCAGGTGGACTTCTTTGAAAAAAGTCACCAGAGTAACAGATGAGGGAAAAATTGTGCACACTGCCTACTTCAATCTGGCAGAGGGATTTGATACAATACTCCACTTGGACATTGTAGAAAAAGCTGACTAAACTAGGTGTAAACCCCTACATCACCTGCTGGATGTGGAGTCTATCTCCATGAAAAGGCCAGTTACTAGTGGAGGTCCTCAGGGCTCAGTTCTGGGATGACTCCTGTCTGGCATCTACCACTCTGAGGTAAAGGCTAATATCAAAGATCTCTGTCTGATCAAGAATGTTGGGGACTGCAAATTGGATGCAGTCACTTAATTCTCCACAAGACAGAAATATCACCGAAGAAGGCCTGACACAAACTAATAACTGGTCTAAAACTCAATGCCAAAAAGGGCATCATAATAACTATCAGAAAGGCATTCATTCCAGCAAACTACTACATTGACCATGCACCCCTAAAAGTAGACTCCGTAGTCAAGGACTTGGGAATGCATGTAGACAATGATTTGGCATTTGACCATCACATGTCTACTGCAGTGAAGAAATCATTCTATGTTGCACAACTTTTAAGCAGGGGTAAAGCACCTAGATCCAGATATGTCATTGTTCCATTGTGCTCTGCCCTCATAAGACCAATCACTGAATAAATATTCTCCCTTCAGTATGTACTTGGCCAGGCATATGCAACAACTGGATTTCCCTCAGAGATTCCTCACAAGAAGAATATGTGGTATGGAAAAGAAATCGTACACAGACTACCTCAAAACCCTGTCCTTATATTCAGTCTCTGACAGGCTGCTGAGAGGTGACCTATGCCTGGTCTACAGATCCATGGACATGTTGCATATCCATAAAACAAATAGCATCAGGAACAACTGAATAAGGGGACTAAACCTTGGCTAAACCATAAAAAAGGCATGCTAGTGGGACAGGTATGTGTCTCAGGGTCTCTCCTTCTTTGAAACAGGCTTCCCATCCATTAGTCATTTTCTTTTTCCATCTCAGTTCATTTCCTGAAATACACTTTTTTTGGTCAGATACTTTCATCGGCAAATCTCCTTTCCACTCATTCCAAAGCCGAAGTCTAAGCAACCCCTTTATCATCTGACACAAATAAACAAAAACAAATAAATGATCAGAGTGGAGTCCTTCTCCTTTGTTGACACGAAGGCCCAAAAACATTGTCTTAGTCTCCCTCCATTCTCACAGAGCAAGGGAATTATTTGTTTCCACCCTACATAATAACTTTCCTTTGCTAAATTAATTAGCTATTAATAAACAATTTGTACAATGAGAACTAAATGTTACTACAGAAATCTAGTAATTTTTCAGGAAAATGTAAATCTGTAACTCATTTCAAATGTCTGCATAACAGAATATCGAAGGCAATAATAAATTATGTCTGTATTAAATAAAGAGGATATGCTAATGAAGTTTCACAGTAATTAATCTTTTTCTAATTTCCTTGACCCATTGCCATATTGTGTTTGCTGTTGAGAAAGTCTTCCTCTAAATGATTCTGTAATAGTGTACTTTCTGAAGTCTTTTTAAGACATATGGATGTTTCTGTCCTATTTCACATCCCTCTTTGTTCTTTAAGAAACCAGATGCCAGAAAATAAACAGAAAGCATTTGACAGGAAAATAGCCATTTTCCCTTGGAAAACTTGTAAAATCCTTTATTTTATTAATCACCATACAGCCTTTAAAGCCTCTTAAAATATGAAGCCTGTCAACATGAACAAAGAAAGAGACTTATTTAAATTGATTTTACGGGCTGGCATAAAGGTTAAGGTGTTTACGTCATAGGAAAATATTCAGGATTACATTCTCACCTTGGAAGGAAAACCGGCAAGGATTAAAATGAACTACAAGGGCAGCTAGCCTAGTACTTGCCTATGAAATAACTAGCATTCTCTCCATCTTTTGCAAAGCTACTTGCAACCATTTGCTTTTACAGCTACTAACATGGAGATTATCAGCCATGGCTATGACCAGTCCTGGGCCATTGTCTGGCTATTCTTTAAATTTTAATTCAAAGAAAAGCTTAATCTGTTTCAAAGAGGTAAATAACCAGTGCTGCACTGTATTTTAAATCCCAAGTTTTCAAGACTTATACAGTTGAGGGTGATTCCTGCTTTACCTTAAATAATGCTACTGTTGTAGTTGTATCTTTCTGCTTTTCCCGGTTAGGGGTCACCACAGCGGAACTCCGGTCCGCTAATGATTGGCAGTAGATTTTTATGTACCAACTTGCCAGGCCTGACGCACAACCTTCAACGAAGGTACACCCATTCAAGCATGTCTCCACACAGAAGTCGCTTTAGCTGAGAATCGAACAGGACAACGTCTTACTGTGAGGCGACAACGCTACCGCAACACCACCACTGCAACTACTGAAGCCTATATAAAAATTCATAAAACCTTACCCCTTACTCCATCTAATTCTCAAAATTCTATTATCACTACAAGATAAAACCTTCATATAAAGACTTTCTTCCACTTTATACTAAAAATGTCCCATTACATAATGTTCCATAAACAAATTGATAGTCCAACCATTCTCCCAAATGTAATTTATGCACTGGTAAACAGATTACTGGGATTCAAAAAAAATAATCCCACCATGGGAGCCAAGAGATGTGACCCAAATGGGTGTTAATGTGATTCAGTGACATGATTAGCTACATAAGAAAGACCTCATTACTGGCTGTTTACATATCTGTTAATTGCACAGTACTAGTGCTAGTTGTAATTAGCACTTTGCTACAGTAATCCCCTCTGGTGGTCCATGCATCGCACAGGCACAGATACCACCCTCATCCATTCTCACACTGTCACATACAAACAGTCAGATATACACACATTCACACGGCTGTACACCTCACTTATCCCTTAGTTTACAGAACATCCATGATACAACCACTTTATTTATTCCTGCCCCTCATAAATCACAGATAATTACAGGCAGTCAAAAATGCCAGACAATACAGTTTCATTCTTATTGTTTTGAACCTGTCCTGTGATGCTAAACCTATTTCCCTGTTAACTTTGTAATTAACTCTGAGTAATATGAAAAAAGTATCCCTGACATCATCTAGTGCTCCTTCAGGCATTATCCAGAAGTCTTCACCACGGTCATTTAGGGGTATTGTGGCTCAGCCCCAAACGGACAAACTCCTGTCCTTTACAACTGTCCCTACATTTGCTGCTGGTTTGTTACTCATAATTCATGGGCTATTACAGTCATCATTAATGCCAGACAGTAATTGTTTCGTAGTTCAAAAAAATGCATTACCACTTAAGCCCTGTAGTTAGCGTAGGAGAGGAGATGAAAGCTCCAGATTGTCAATCAAACTGCTTTATGTGTGAAAGGTACTGAGGCTGAAGTTTTTCCCAGATTAATGTAAAATATTTAAGTTAGTTACTGGAAGTAACATTTCTGGCAGGTGATAAAGAGGTCAAGGTTACAAAATGTAGTTCCTGTGGTTTAGTGTTTGATTCTTTTTGCCTTCATTTGCCCACTGTGACCTTGAACAAGTCACTTAACAAGCCATTGCTCCTGCATCACCCCTGAAAAGGTAAAGTCCAACAGCCCTACCTGTTTAACAAATAGGATTATTAATATTTAAGTACACCACTGGTAGCTAAAAAATTTCAGAGGACTAAGATTGTGCTAATGGTCTGTTTTTGTGTCCTAAGGTTTGAAATGCTTCCCCTGTTCTTCTATTACATTCTAAAATGAGTTAAGATAATATTGTTTCATAGGTTCATAGGTTCATAGGTTCATACTAGGCTATCTGCCCTAGGGCATTTATAAGCCTAGCCAGAGTTGTGTGGCTTTCACCACCCCTTAGGTTGAAGAATACTATACCCATTAGTTTGCCGTGCCTCTGTCCAGCAGTGATACAGAAATGATCCCCGGGGTAAACCTACGATCTCCCATCCACTGGTCAAGATTCCTCTTGAACAGAGCCAGTGAGGTGCTCTATCTCACATGGACTGGGATTCTGTTCCACAGCATAGGGAGTTTCTGGGTGATGAATCTGTCCCTCCAGCACATCCTATTTATATCCGTGTTGAGGTTTAAGTCTCTTGCTCTTGTGGCTCTGGTGGATTTGGATTTTTTGAGGTGGAGCATGTCCATTAATTCCGGGTTGGACATGGCCTTGTATGTCAGGCACAGGTCACCTCTGAGCAGACGGTATGCGACTGAATAGAGCTGGAGTTTCTTCAGTCGGGCAGCATATGGCATATTTTTGAGCCCCTTTATCCTTCTGGTGAGGAACTTTTGGGGTCTTTCCAATTGCTGCAGGTGTCAGGTAAGATACATTCCGAATGGGGCATTGTACTCAATCATTGGTCTGATAAGTGAAGAGTACAGGGGAACAATGACCTCCCTTGATCTGGATGTGAATCCCTTCATAATCAGGTGGGCAATGTAGAAGGTCCTCCTAACCACTTTGGCAATGTGAGTGTCAAAAGAAAGGTTACTGTCAACTTGGGTCCCCAGGTCCCTGATAACCTCTTCTGTGCTTAATGGATTTCCACCTATGTGGTAACTTGGGGTTACCTTGTTTTTACCAAAGGGGATGACTATACATTTTTTGGCGTTTAGCTTAAGGCCATGGCTCTGGCACCAGTTATCCATTTCTATGAGACCTCTCTGAAGGATATCTGTGTCTGATGGATTTTCAACTATGGCGCCCAGTTTGCAGTCATCTGCAAACTTTGTCAGCCACAATCCTCCTATGTTTGCCTGCACTTCTGAAAAGTAGATGCCGAACAAGAGGGGGCCCAGGACTGAGCCCTGTGGGACACCGCTTGTGACCGGCTTGGAGTCTGACATGGCACCAGCAACTCTAACCCTGTGGGCTCTGTCCTTGAGCCAGTTTGCAACCCATCTTGTGACATATGGGTTTACATTTAAGCTGGTGAGCTTTTCTATGATACCCGAGTGGGGTATTGTGTCGAAAGCTTTTGCAAGGTCAAGGTAGGCTGTGTGAACTGCCTTACCCTCATCAATGGCCTTGGTGACTGTTTCAAAAAAGTCGACCAAGTTCAAGAGGCATGATCTGCCCTTGACAAAGCCGAATTGGGTAGGATCCAATGTCTGTAGGTCCCCTATGTCTTTATTTATGAGTTCCATTATGATCCTCTCCATAGCTTTGCAGACCAGGCTTGTTAAGCTTATGGGGTGGTAATTACCAGGGTCCGTAGAAGCACCGCCTTTGTGGAGTGGGACCACAGTTGCTGTACGCCACTCTTTGGGTATGTATCCTGTGGTAAGGCTAAGATTAAACAGCAGCCTTATGTGTGGGTTTAATTCCTCATTGAGTTCGTGTAGCACACAGCCGGGGACACCATTCGGTCCCATTGATGCTGTGTTTTTAGCTTTAGAGAGAGCAGCTCTCACCTGGGCATTTGAGATGATTGGGAGGCTACACTCTGCTGGGATAGATATTTCTCCTTTTGGGGGGGAGGGAGGGGAGAAATTTGCACTGAACCTGTCTGCCAGTATGTTTGCAATGTCTGTGGGTTCAGTGATTTTTGTATCATTTTGGACTAATTCTGAGCATATCTGGGAGTTTCCACCCAGATTTCTAACATAGCTAATGAAGGCCTTATGGTTGTCTTTTGAGTCCTTGGCGATTTTTCTCTCAAAGTTGGCCTTGGATGATTTTATGAGTGATCGTAGTTTTTTAATAGTATTGATCAGAGATGTCTTCCCTTTTAGGGATTTTGCTCTATCTTGTAGTAGCTTTCTCCTCTTGTTGTAAAGTTTGTTTATGGCTGGGGTCCACCAGATTGGGCGCTTGCCTTTGGTGGAAAGGGTCTTGATTTTATTTGGGATTGCTTGATCCATGCAATCCTGGAGGTGCTCGTAGAAAGCATTTGTAAGGGATTCAGCAGCGTGGGTTGTGGTTTCCAATGGCTCAGGGGCCTTGAAGGATACCACACCAGTCTTGAGAAGTGTGAAGTTGGCTTTTGAGAAGTTCTTCACTGTGGTCTTTTTTGTGGGGGGTGGGGCGGGATGTGGATCTCCAGTGAGATTAGTTTATGGTCTGATCTCACCAATGAGGGATATACTTCTGGTGTGGAGCATTTTGTCCCCATGTTTGTGATGATCAGGTCTAGTATATTTTCACCTCTTGTGGGAATGGTGACAAGTTGTTCCATAGCATTTGAGTTTATGAACTCCAGGAACCTTTGGGCTAGGGTATTGGGGCTTGAGTAATGTTCCCTGTCTATGTTTGGGTAGTTGAAGTCACCCAATATGATGGTGTTTGGAGAGACATTTATACTCTCCAGTGTCTTCAGGAAGGCTGTGTGGGGTTCCTGAGTTTGAGAGGGTGGCCTGTAACATGCTACAAACTGTAGAGCAGTTTTGCCTATGGTTAATTGCACCTGAATGGTCGCTGATGCTTCGTGAGTTGCCACCAGCCTGGAGGTGTGAAAGTGCATCCCCAGTGACTAATAGTAACATACAGGACTAAAGCCCTATAGTATTAAGCAGCAGCTTTGAGTGCAGTGGGTAAAAGGTTCAAAGCATTTTCCCTAACTTTTTAAGTGACTTAGGGTAATATTACACATCCCTGTTAACTACAGTTACCCCTGTCCCATACATTTTTCGTGCTGCAAAATGTTTGTTATATTAGCATTTTAAGTTAATTTATATAGAGTATCCCTGGTGTCTAGTGTCCCACACCAAACATTTTTCTGCTGCCAAATTGTTGTTCTATTAATTTTGTGAGTGAACTTTGAGCATTACTTAAAAAGCATCCCTGATGTCTAGTGTTCCTCTCCACCCATATATATATTTGTGCTGTAAAACCTATTTTGATATTAACTTTTTAAGATACATTAGAGCAGTATTTTAATTTCCTTGGTTTCTATTGTTCCCACCCTCCCAAATATTGCAAGATTTGCTTGTTAATCTAGGTGAATTAGAGACATGACAGCCCCCTACCACATGCATTCACACATTCTCACACACACACACACACACACACACACACACACACACACACACACACACACACACACACACACACACACACACATGCACATACATAGTCTCCCATCTTTCGATCACACTCATGGACTCCCACACCCATTCATCCATAAACATACATGCACACACACACACACACACACACACACACACACACACACACACACACACACACACACACACACACACACACACACACACACACATACACACACAGACACTCTCTCACCTGAGACCACTCATGCATATACTCATGCATGCAGCATCACAAATACTAACATGCACACACACACCCCACTACTATCTGCATGCTAAACTCTCCAGCACTTACTTCTAACATAATTTTACCAACTGAAAGTAATGAATGAATGTGAACTTTTTGTTAAGTTAATTAACTCAACTGGCCAAGCTAACCTCCAACTGTGCAAATGCCTTACTGCAGGCATTTCCAGGTGACAGCACATAGGTTCATAGGTATGTACTAGACTAATGGCTACAAATGTCTTTATAAGCCTAGCCATGCATCCCAAACCTCTGATAGGTTATAATACCCTATATAAGTGTAAGCAGGAGTTTGGGAAATGAAACCTTTACAAGCTAGGGCCTGGGAGATGAATTATTTACAGGCTGCCTGTATCCAGACTAGGGATCAGATTCCTGTTCCCCATCCAGTTGAATAAGCTACACCTGTATTGGGTCAGCGAGGAATTCTGCTTCACATGGATGGGGAGCCTGTTCCAAAAATAGGGGTAATCTTTGGGATACATACCTGTCTCTCCACCAGGTGCTATTTATATTTCAGGAAATGTTTAAGCCTTTAGAGTGGGTAATTCTGGTACTCTTTGTTTTGTTGGTATGCAGGAAGTCCATCAGGGTGCCTTGTATGCAGTCATAGACCTCTCCTCAACAGCCGGTAGGAGAGAGAGAATACAGGGATAGGGCTTTGAGGTGATCTGCATAAGATATGCTACTTGTGTCCTGTATTCTTTTAGTGATGAAACTCTGTGGATATAGCAGTTGTTGGATATGCTTAGTTAGGTGTGTAGGTCTGATGAAGACTGAATACAGCAGAACAATGACATTTTTGGATCCTAAATGCTTTATCTTTGTTTATAAGTTGCAGAATACAGAATGATTTCCTACTCTTAGGGGTGTGTTGTCAATATTATATATATCAGGGGTTGATGACTTCCCCAAAGATACTATTATGCATTTTTTGGCATTCAGCTTTGGTCCATGGTTGTGACACATTATTTGTCTGTGTCAGGGCTTTCTGAAGAACATTAGTATTGGTGGGGGATTTTTAAAAATGCTCCTAGTTTGCAATCATCTGCAAATTTGGTCAGCCAGAGCCTCTCAATATTTGCCTTGACTTCAGAGAAGTAAATGCCAGAAAGGAGCGGTAACAGGACCGATTCCTGAGGGACTCCACGTATGACTGGCCTCTGAGTAGAAATGGGATCCCCAATTCTAACTTCCTGGGTTCTGTCTGAGAGCCAGCTGTCAATCCACTGGGTGATATAAGGGTTTATACCTAACCTCTACAGTTTATCAACAATGCCCGAGTTGGGTATTGTGTCAAATAACTTGGCCAGGTCAAGATAGGCAGTGTGAACCATTTTGTCCTCATACATTGCTTTGGTGACATTGTCGAAGAAGTCCACCGGGTTGAGTAGACATCGTTTGACCTTAACAAAAGCAAACTGGTTTGTGAACAGTGTTTGGAAGTCTCTTTTGTCATTATTGATCATTTCCATGATAAGTGTTTACATGGCTTTGATTATGAACCGGGTGAGACCTATGGGTCTGTAGTTTCCATGGTCTGTAGATGGCCCACCTTTGTACAGAGGGATGACTGTTGCTGTTTTTCATTCACGAGGCACATAGTCTATTCATAGGCTACAGTTAAATGTCAATTCCAAAGGGCCCGACAGGTCATGTTTCATGCTATTTAAAAGGCATCCTGAGATATTTTCTGGCCCATCGATGATTTGTGCTTGACCTTAGAGAGAGCATTGAGGACCTGTTCCCTACTGATAGCAGTGGGAGTTATATTTGATGGCATTTCCTGAGAGGAGGTTGGGGGGGGGGAGAGGTAAAGTTAGAGCTGAATTTGTCTGCCAGTAGGTTTGCTGTATCTTCTGGCTCAGTATAGGTGGCTCTATTAACAATGAGCTCTTCATGCAATTGTGTATTGCCTTTCAGGTTGTGGACATAGCTAAAGGATGCCTTGTGGTTGTCTTTGGACTGGGAGGCCAAATCTACCTCAAATTTGGCTTTGGTAGACTTTATTTCTCCTCTGAGTTATTTGTTTACTTTGATGAGAGTGCTTTTATCTTGCTGGGTGCTACACCTCCTATTTTTTGCCATGATTTTCCTCCTTTTGTCATACAGCCTATTGATGTTGTGATTCCACCATGGTGGCTTGTTTTTTGAGTTAGTTCTGTAGTTCCTGGTGGGTACAGCTGCCTCTATGCAGCTATTAACATGCTTGCATAGGGTTTCTGTAAACAGTTCCATGTAAACAACAGTATCATTATGGTTTATTGGGGCTTGAAATATTCCCAGTTTATCGCCTTAGAGTATTTCCTGAACACTCCAGCATAGCTGCTATTACAGGTTTTACTTTTACTTTCAAAGGAGACCATTTTGTGGTCTGATATTACAAAATAAGGCATTGCACTAGAGGATGTGCAGTACTCTCCTATATTAGTGAGGACCAAATCCAGTATGTTTACACCCCTGGCTGGCATACTGACAATCTGATCCAGGGACTTTGTGTTTACAAATTTCTGGAATGTCTGTATCTGCACATTTGGTGCAATATAAGATTCCCAGTTAAAAGTGGGGTCATTAAAGTTGCCCAGGGATATGGTATTGGGTTAGATGGTGAATGTTTCCAACAGGTTTAAATACATTTTATGGGTTTCCTGGGTCATAGAGGGGGACCTACAGCTTACAAGGAAGTGACATGGGATTTTACCTATAGTGATTTGAATGTGGAGAAGCTGAAGTGCATTGGACGGCCGTGGTGCTGCAGCGGTTAGTGTTGTTGCCTCGTGGCAAGAGGCACTCCGGTTCGATCTTCAGCTGGGGTGTCTTCTGTGTGGAGTCTGCATGTCCTCCCTGTGGTCGTGTGCATTTCCTCTGGGTGGTCTGGTTTCCTCCCACATCCCCAAAGACATGCTGCAAGTGGATTGGACATGCAAAAATTGGCCCTAGGTGTGTGTGCGTGCATGTGTGTGCCTTCTGTGATAGGTTGGGCACCGGTCTGGCAACTCGACACTGTAAAAAAAAAAAACACCACCACCAATCATGAGCAGACAAGGTGATCCACTGTGGCGACCCCTAACTGGGAAAAAAGAGAGAGAGAAGCTGAAGTGCATTGTCCTTTTAACCATCCTTGCAGTTCATTTATTTTTGATGTAAATTGAGAAACATCCAACGTTAGTCCCTGTCTGTGTACTAGCTGGTATAAATGTGCAGAAGGCATTATAGCCTTGCACTTTTAGTGTGCTATCCATGGCTTTTAACCATGTCTCAGTGACTATACATCAGCATTCTTTAGGGTGAGAAAAGCTTGTAGGGAGTGAAGTTTCCTGTTTAGACTTCTAGCATTAAGCAGCAACATCTTTAGATTTTCGTGGTTTTGATTGGCTATGTTGGGACTACTTTCAGTTTATTTATTTATCATAGGCTGCTCCTCCAGAACCCCCCATTAGCATATACGTAGCTCAGCCAAAAAGACTACCCATCAAGGTGATCCGACTGGGTCAATGCAGTTGGCTTCTCTCTGAAGCATAAAGAGCCACCATTAGCAGTAGCACCTAATCTTAGGGTTTAGTGCTTCCAGTGGCTCTTTCTAAATCTAGTCCATTATTTCTACCTTTGACCCTACTTGAATGTTACCCCATTCAAAGTACTCACTTTATGGAAAAAAAACTTGTAAACATTCAGCAGCTGTATCAGTTTTAAAGGCTTATATTTATATTGGAAATTAAGACATTTGCATTCAAAGCATGTTATTACCTACAAATTTTACTTACCAGCATTTAAATATAAGATTCAAACAATTTCAGTCTCTAAAAAACAGACACTTGAATATCTTTTCCAGTTACATAATATATATGCAAACAGTTCTAAACACCTTTTTTGATGCATATTCAGCAATTTAAAACCATTAAAGACCAGCATTTACGTTAAACACTCACTCACTCATGGAATTTCAAAGGTTTTTCATACCTTCCAATTTAAATAGTCATCATTTAAGAATAACAATGTGGGAGCTGCAGCTATCTTTAAATTAAAATTTCCAACTTTTAAAATATAACATTCCAACTCAAAACTGACAGTTACCTAACCTTTGATAAAGTTTCCAATTACTTAATAAATTTACAGTTCTATGAAAGTGCACTTTTATACAGGAGCTGACCTACAAAATTCTAACAATTAAAGGTTCTGAAACATTTCTATTTTCAAATCTGCATATTTTAGAACAGTTGCTTAATGTGAATTAGTAATTATTAAGAACTTGTCAAAACTGAACAGCATAGATGCTTATAAACATGAAATCAACGTCAGGACTTGCAATTTACACTCGACATTTAAAGATTAGAATTTCAAGATATTTTCATTGCAGATAGATTTGAAAGTTAACCTTTCTTACTTTCCTCACTTGCTTAGAGAAAAACAGCTCTTGTACTCACTTTCCTCACTTGTCTAGAGGAAAATAGTTTTTTATTCAAGCATGTCCAAGGGTCAGCTCCCAGTGTTCTCTCCTGTCTATCTGATGAATCTGGGCATCTTGGGGCAATGTAGCAATTGCCTCATGTACACAGACAACCCTCTCCACCTATCACCCAACTCTACAACCTGTGAGAGATGCACTTATCTAGCCAAACTGGAGGTAAAGCTCTCTCCAACCAAGACTGAACTTGACAGTCAAGAGGAGAAGGTAAATGCTTGCACCACACCGCACTCATCACATAGTCCCACTAAACCTACACCACCAAAATCCACACAGAGAAACACAAATACATTTGCGGAGGCTCTCAATAGTAATCTGCTCAAGAATCAGAGACCTCCAAAGCAGAAACGCAAGCAACTTCCACCCCCAACACAATCCAAATGACATGTAGCCCACAGACTCAGTGTGCCACTCAACCACAGCCCATAAGGCAAAACAACGTATCCAACACACTAGTCATACATGACTTTATAGTCAGGCACACTGATGTCCCACTTACCAGGTTAAACAAGGAGAAGGTTACTGTCAGCTGCCTGTCGGGTGCCAGGATCTGCCACATAGCCCACACACTCAGGTCACTCCACAACAAGTATAAATATGACTCTGTCATTATCCATGTTGTTGTGAATGACCTGGGACATACCTCCCTGGACTACATGAAAAGAGACATGGAAGAGCTCTCCAATCTTGTAGCCCAGGCAGGTATGACCCTAGCCCTGAGTAGCATCCTGCCATCGCCCAGAATGATACCGCAGTACAAGGACAAAATGATTGACTTCAACAATTGGCTAAGCTTCTAGTGTCATTCTAAGGGGATCCAGTATCTGTCTGCCTGGGACAACATGGTTGACAGACCACAATGCTTTGCCAGAGATGGCCTGCACCTGTCACCCCTGGGATTCCAGATACTGGCTAAGCCTCTTGCCGCCCCTATAGTGCCTTTTTTAGGCAAGGTTCAAATGACAAATTCACCACAGTTACAGCAACAGGCAAGCAAAAGCTGAGGGTAATGCTACTCAATGCTAGAAGTCTAAATCTCAAAATACAGTCACTCAAGGCACTCCTTAAAATAGAGAACATTGACATCTGTGCAGTGACTGAGACCTGGTTCAAGGCTCCAGACAGCACCCCTGTATTACCAGACTATAACTCATACCACACTTTTCGGCCACCTAACCTGGACTGGAAGACCAAAGGCAGAGGTATGTCCATATTCATTAAGGATATCCACACCTCCAGGCTAGTTACTCAGCATAATGCATCCGAGGTTATCCAAGTGCAACTAATTCTCGGCAAAACTGCAATCCAAATTGTAGCTTGCCACCATGCCCCAAGATTTCCACTCCTCTTTTCTTGATATTCTGGAAAATGTTAGGGTTCAACCAAACACCCTAATAATGGGCGATTTCAACTACTCCACCATTAACTGGGAAAACTACTCATGTACCAACTCCTTCGTTCAACATTTTCTGGAATTCATAAATTACAATGCCCAGAATCAACTTACCCACACCCCTACCAGGGGCAACAATATCCTAGACCTAGTCATTACCAACATGACTGACCGGTGTTCCACACCTGAAGTCAACTCCTAGTTGGTCAGATCTGACCATAAGCTAATCACCCTAGACATCCACATCTCGCCCCCACCCCCCACATTAAGGAAACCATGTTAAAAAAGTTCTCCAAAGCCAACTTCTTGCTTCTTAAGACAGAAGTGGTGAACTTCATGCCACCCATGCAGATGGACAATACAGTTACGACTGCTGAATCCTGCACAACTGCACTCTATAAGCACTTACACGAGTGCATGGATTGTGCTATCCCAAACAGAACCAAGATGCTATCCTCCTAAAAAAGGAAGCCAATCTGGTGTTCCCCTCCCATAAACAAACTACGACAAAAGGAAGAAACTGTTGCAAAAGAGAGTAAAATCACATGAGTGGAGGAGCTCTCTGGTCAGCCTCAGTAAGAAGCTGAGATCCCTTATAAGATGCTCCAAAGCTATCTACGAAAACAAAATTGCCACTGATTCTAGGGACAACCACAAAGCATTCTATAGCTATGTAAAGAATCTCAATGGTAACAACCAGATCTGCTCTGAGTTACAGCACAACAGCATGAAAATTACAGAACCAACTGATATTGCCAACATCCTGGCAGATAGGTTCAGTGCTAACTTTATCCCCCCTCTCACCCCCTAAAGGGCCCATATCTATACAGGAAGAATGCAGAGTCCCTGTAATCACAACTATGCAGGTAAAAGCTGCACTCTCTAAAGCCAAAAACACAGCATCCATGGGACCAGGCAACATCCCAGGCTGCGTTTTACATGAACTTCAGAACAAACTGGCTCCCTACCTAAGCACCGTGTTCAATCATAGCCTCATGTCAGGCTTTGTGCCCACTGAATGGCACACAACAACGGTTATCCCACTCCACAAAGGGGGAGCCACCACTGATCCCGGAAACTATCACCCTATTAGCCTGATGAGCCAGGTCTGTAAGGCCATGGAACGTATCATCATGGAACTCATAAACAAATACATTGGTAACCTCCAAACTCTGGACCCCACCCAGTTCGGGTTTGTGAAAGGCAGATCATGGCTCCTGAACCTGATTGACTTCTTTGAGGCAGTCACCAAAGCCGTAGATGAGGGTAAGGTGGTTCACACAGCCTATCTTGACCTCGCCAAGACTTTCAACACCATCCCCCATTCTGGAATTATAGCTAAACTCACTAAACTAGGTATAAATCCCTATGTCATAAGATGGGTTGCCAACTGGCTCACTGACAGAACCCACACTGTAAAAGTTGCAGACTCCAAATCTGACTTCCACAAAAAACGCAAGTGCCCAAAACAAAACCAAAAGGCCACAGAAAAGGTACTCTGGAAGGAAACCAATCCTCGAAAATGGTTTATTCAGCAGCTCAAAGTAAATAGCACATTAACGTTACACTTGTAACTACATTTCCATCCTTTCCTGACTTCATCAGATAAAAATCTAACCTACTTAAATATCTTCCTCATTTAACTATCAACCAACAAAAAATTACATTCAATTATGCAAATTCCAACAGTGTAGCACCAAATAAATGTATAGAAATATATTACCTATCTAATATTATCTAGCTAAATTTATTTAAATATTCTAACATTTAAATATATACTATTAACATTAAATATTTTATTAAAATAATTTACTAAAACCTTTTAAAAAAAACATAAAATTATGCATAAATAATCAAATTGTTACAGTGACAACCAATTCTCCCTCTAGTGGACATAAGAATTATTACAATTCAAAGTTTAGCAGCCCTAATTTTTAAAACAGGAGCTAGGGACAAATTTTCATTCATACCAGGAAACCTATTGGCTTCCAACATTATTTGCCAATAAAGTTCCCTATTTTCTATATGTAATTCCCACAAGCCTCCTCTTATATCTTTAGTCACCATTTCTATTACAAAGAAAGAAAATGCTGCCTTTTGACATATTAAACTATGTCTATAAAGGGCATTAGCATTGTTTTTGTTTTTTACTTCATATAGATGTTCATATATTCTTCTGCGGAGCTTCCTCTCTGTTTTCCCCACATATAATCCACTACATGCTCTATATAACACCAAATAAATAACTCCACTACTATCACATGTGGCATATACATTACTTTTCAAAAATCTATTTCTGGCTAATAATTCTACCTTTTCTCCATTATAAACATAGGGGCATTGTGGACAATGACCATATTTAAAAGTACGTTTCTTACTACGTCCAAATGGATGTACCACCTTACTATTCCTTTCGATAATATTCTTGATATTAGAACCTTTTTTAAAAAATACACTTAAAAGGAGTATCAAAGATATCCAAATCAGATGTTGCAGAAAACCTACCCCATACTTCTTTTATTGTTTTTACTATAACACCAGCATCCCCACTATACTTGGTAACAAATGCCTGTTCAAATATTTTACTTGTATCATCCTTAATGTTAGGTTTGTTCATCTCACTAATTCTTCTATTAAATCTAATGGATATCCTCTCTGTAAAAACATTGGTTCTAAAAACTGACATTTAGTCCAAAAATACATATTTTCAGAGGACATTTGGCTCCCCCTAATAAATTGTCCTTTAACCAAACTACGTTTTTGGCTAAAGGGGTGTGCACTGGTGAAGAAAAGGTATGCGTCTGCATAGGTATCTTTCCTATATACTGTAGATCTGAATTTACCATTATCTTTATGTATCATAATGTCTAAGTAGTTCATCTTGTCATATTGTATATTATATGTGAATCTTAGAAAGGCTGTAGTAATAACTACATATTCATAAAATTCATAGAATCTCTCTTCTGTATCTTCCCAGACTAAACAGATATCATCCAAATATTGTTTATAGAGTTTCCAGCATTTATTATATTTTGAATTAAAAATATATTTTTTCTCCCATACTGAGAGAACAATATTAGCATATGTGGGTTGCTACTCCTTGAATCTGCTGGAAGAACTTCCCTTCAAAATGTACAAAGTTATTAGTAAGGACAAGATCCATCAATCTTAGAGATAATCGAAAGTCAGTATGACTTAATATTCCTGAATCTACCATAGCTTCTTCCAACCAAGCCAATCCTACATCATTTGGGATTGAAAAAAAAGATCAAAACTATCAATAGTAACAAACATTATCCTTTCAACATAGATATTAGGTTTAATCTGCTTAAGTCCCAAGAATCTTTTAAAGTATTATTACAACTCACTGAAAGAGAATTTAATTTTACATCCAAAAATCGAGCTAAGGGAGCTGTAGCAGAATCTTCTGCCACTACTATAAGTCAAAGAGGTGGATCTGCTAAGTCTTTATGCACTTTAGGTTTACCAGATATAGTAGGTGCCTTTGGCCTTTCATTGTGCAAAAACTAAAATAATTTCAAGTCTATTGATCCTTCCAATAATAACTCATTTAGTATTAAAAAAAAAATTTTATAAGAGATATTAATTTCATTTAATGACATTCTGGAGTACTTATTACTATCTTCCAAGATATTCATAACCTTAGATTCATATATTACAGTACCCATAAAAACAGCCCCCCTCCCTTATCTGGTGCCATAACATTTAAATTATGATTGTTTCTAATTTCTTCCAAAAAAACTTTTTCCTGATAAGAAATATTCGGAATTACTTTATTTTTCTCAATCACTTTTCTTAGTTCTAATCCCAACAAGTTCTCTCCAAAGACTTCAAATCTGACTTCAAACCAGTGACAAGTGGAGTACCACAGGGTTCAGTCCTGGGACCTCTCCTGTTTGATATCTACTTCTCTGAAGTACAGGCTAACACAGAAGGCCTTTGGCTAATGAAGTTCACTGATGACTGCAAGCTAGGGACCATAGTCAAGTCCCCAAATGATGTGGACATCCTACAGAAGGACCTCACTGAGACAGATGCCTGGTGTCAGAGCCATGGCCTCAAGCTCAATGCCAAAAAGTGCATTGTCATCCCCTTTGTTAAAAACTCTGTACCCATGAACTACCACAAAGGCAGCAGTCTACTTAATGCTGAATGTATGATAAGAGACCTTGGGACACAGGTGGACGTTAGTCTTGCCTTTGATAATCACATCATCACAGTAGTCAAGAAATCCTTCTACATGGCACATCTCATCACAAAAGGGTTCTCCTCCAGGAAAAAAGAGGTCATTGTTCCCCTCTACTTGACACTCATTAGACCCATTATAGAGAACAACACCCCTTTTGGAATTTACCTCACAAGACTTCTGCAGAAGCTGGAAAGGTCACAGAGGTACCTCACAAAGAGGATTACTGGCCTCAAACAGATGCCCTACCCTGGCTGTCTCAAAAAACTCCAGCTTTACTCTGTAGCATATCATCTACTCTGAGGTGATCTCTGCCTAACATATAAAGCTATGTCAAACCCAGAGCTGTTGCACATGCTACACCTAAAGAAATCCCAATCCCTCTGAGCTACACCCTCTAGGGACCTAAACCTTGTCACCACAATAAACAGGACATGCTGGAGGGATAGATTTCTGTCCCAGAGACTTCCCATACTCTGGAACAAGCTACCCATCTATGTCAAGCAATGTTCCTCATTAGCACTCTTCAAGAAAAATCTTGATGAGTGGATGGGAAATAGGAAATATACCCTGCAGATCACTTCTGTGGCTCTGCTCGACAGGGGCACAGGAGAATAACTTTCTTGGGTGTCGTAAGCCAACTAGTACCTACCTATGAACCCATGAACCTATGAACAATTAGTCATTTAAAGTACTATATCTAACCAGAATATATAAATATATAGAGAGTCCAATGTAGCTAGATTATCAAAGTAACATTAAAATGCAGTAAAAACAACTGTGATCAATTATTTATGGTTTAACTTGGCACTACCAAATTCATTTAAAAATATATTTATATTAATAATTCTATAATGAGAAATTCAAAGGCTTGTCTAGATGGACTCATGATGACAGCTTGACAATGTTTGTGGTCTTTCGGCTTTTCCCGGTTAGGGGTCGCCACAGCGGATCTCCGGTCCGCTAATTATTGGTAGTGGATTTTTACGTACCGGGTTACAAGCCATGATGCACAACCTTCAACGAAGGCACGCCACATTCACGTATGCCTCCACACAGAAGACACTCTAGCTGAGAATCGAATGGGACAACGTCTTGCTATGAGGCGACAACGCTACCGCGCCACCACCACCGCAGACAATGGTTTGTCTAAATGACAATACCATAAAATTAAACTCCACTTTCAGGTGACACCTTCCCACACTTTTTTTGTCAGGGGCAAGCCCCCTGCACATAAAAGGATACCCTTCCACATCCTCCTGACTTATACGGTACCTTCATGGTCACATAACAGTGGGGGAATGTGCTTATTCCATGTTTTCAGAGAGTAGCACAAACAACGTTCCAAGCAACTACTGAGCAGAATAAAACATAGAACACTGACAGTCCCAGTGTCTTGAGACAAAACTCACCAAACAAAACGGCAATTCAGCAGCTGAAAAGTGTGTACGAAAGCCAGTGGAACAAATGAAACAAATGCCTTCAAAAACCAGCGATATCCACAGCCAAACTCTCAGCAGTTAAATAAACTTTTTTGAAAGCCAGTGGAACAGATGAAACAAATGAAACAAATGTCTTCAAAAACCCAACAGTATCCTCAGCCAAACTGTAATTTTATTAAACGAAACACAGGATAGTCCAAAAGGTTAAGCGCTTTCACTTGCTAAATGGCAAGCTTCTTCAGAACAAATTGAAACAAACCTCTCAGCAGTTAAATAAACTTTTTGGCGCCAAAATTCAAAATACACAATGCTTCATATTAAAGGTATATGACAACTAAAAATACACTTAGTGCAAAACCTATTATTATAAATATCCTATCTATGCTAATCTCAATGTGAACAAATACAATGTATAATATATATTATAAAATATAAATCTAAACAATCTAAAAAAGTTTATTTAACTGCTGAGAGGTTTGTTTCAATTTGTTCTGAAGAAGCTTGCCATTTAGCAAGTGAAAGCACTTAACCTTTTGGACTACCTGTGTTTCGTTTAATAAAATTACAGTTTGGCTGAGGATACCATTGGTTTTTGAAGACATTTGTTTCATTTGTTTCATCTGTTCCACTGGCTTTCAAAAAAGTTTATTTAACTGCTGAGAGTTTGGCTGTGGATATTGCTGGTTTTTGAAGGCATTTGTTTCATTTGTTCCACTGGCTTTTGTACACACTTTTCAGCTGCTGAATTGCCGTTTTTTTGGTGAGTTTCGTCTCAAGACATTGGGACTGTCAACGTTCTATGTTTTATTATGTTTTCAGAGAGTGAATTTCAATGTTAAAGTTTCATGGCATTGTCAATTGGACAATTTGCAGTCAATCATCTGCCAGCCTCCCATCATGACATGGAGAATTTAACCTGCAATTACTGAGATAAAGCATTCATACACAACACTGAAACATTTAAAGAGTCAACTATATCTAAATGTACAAATTACAAATACTTTTGAACAGCTACCAAATGAAAATCAATAGTTATAGAAAACATATCACAAATGGGTAACATATCAATTTATATATCTAAATGTCTGTCATCCATCAAAAGAATATCTACTTTTGGCATTCTGGTATTCAAAATTCAGAATTTTGTCATTACCTATGATTAAAACTATCACAAAAATGATTATACTTAACATACAAGGCCATGACAAACTCAGAGCTGTTGGACATGCTACACTTAAAGAAATCCCAATCCATCAGAGCAACATGCTCCAGGGACCTAAACCTTGTCATCACAATGAACAAAACATGCTGGAGGGATAGGTTCCTGACCCAGAGACACCCCATACTCTGGAATAGACTGCCCATACATGTCAAGCAGAGCGCCTCCTTAGCCCTCTTCAAAAGGAACCTTGATGACTGGATGGGAGATAGGAAATTCACCCCCGGGGATCACGTCAGTTAGACAGGGGTCCAGGGAAGTAAATACTGTTGGAAGAAATATCCATGGAATTGTTATGGCTAGTCTTGTATAGGTCCTCGGGCTGATAGCCTAGTACCAACCTATGAACCTATGAACCTGAGGTGTTTCAATAAACAGTTAAGAAGACATACATACTCTCTGAGCAATGTAAGCCAGATACAAGGTGCATAATCAATATGCATTTTTTGTCAGTCCCATCCTTTTCTTCCCACTCTTCCATGAAAGCTTTAGGCCAATGCCCTGTCACCTGTATAGGACTAGCCTATCAGTCTCTCCAATGTCTGTATCTAACAGCGATGGTGTGTCTTGCAAACTTTAAAAGGCAAACTTCATGTTCATAAATACTGATGCACTATAAGGAAAAATGCCTTTAAAATATAGCCAAAAAAGCCAACTTTGTATCTACCTTTTTTCCCTAACATTTCTTTAGCACATGCAAAAATTGTAGTCTCTGTTGCAATGCAATCTCCAAGAAATCATGATGAATGAATTCAGCATGGATGTGTACTGTACACCTGTTAATGAACTCTGGAAGCTGACCCAGTTTCTGCTTCTTCTTCCACCAAGATACAAACTGCTTCAAATATCCTCATTTTATCATGTTTTCTTTCAGCTAAAGATAACTGTAGTGAACATTCTTCAGTTCTTAAAGTCCATTTTGTAAAGCCATTTCACAGCACCATTTTAGTCAAAAGAAATGAAAGATACCACTCAGTCACAAATGTTTCCTTCTCTCTTTTTCTTCTAAGCATATCAACCATTGCTCAACATACTGCTTAGAGCTATACATTGGATATGTTTTACTAACTCACACACCTATTGTCTGAGATTTACCAACTTGCTGTTGACTGCTTGAGTCACCTCTAGTGTTTTATCCCAAAGCACACTAACTGATCGCTTCAGCAGCACCAAAGCTTTATGTTGCTCTTTCACCACTTCACCATCATCTACCTCACAAGTTCCATCTGTCAAGCATTACTATTCAAATGACCCATTAGGAGATGCAAATCCAGCATTGTTTCTTCTAGAGTAATACTAACATCTCTCAGGAAAAGTCATTTTATCACCATGTTATTTTCATCTTTGTTAAGATGCTCATTTCTTCATCCAAGATAGCTACTTCACTTGTTTTTCCAAATCTGTCATCACTGTGCAAACAATACCAAATTTAGCTGATATTTATTTACTGAAATATTCACCTTATAGCACAAAGACATTGGGGAAAGCTTCTGTCCTCTAAGTATCTTGGATGTGCACCTGAAGAAAAAGTTTTTAATGTGGATTTACTGTATCACACTGACAAATGCATAAACCAGTTAATAGATAAATGATGCATAATTTGGTATCCACAGTTTTGCAAAATAATCAGAATTATCTCTGTTACTTTGACCAGAATTCACAGAGAAATGTGGCACCATACCCTGAAGAATGGTAGCATAGCTATACAGTGGATAAGTGCCACATTGTACAATCTCACCAGAAAAGAAAATGTGAACTCACAGCCTGAGGCACCTGAAATATAAAGAACCGGAAGTGCTAGCAAGGCTGCCTACTGTAACATGTCCCTTGGCAGAGCAGTGCACAGTTGCACAGAAAGTTAAATAGCTATGCATTATTTATAGCTGCTGTGCTAAGGTGTCCACATATGTGGGCGTTGTCATATGCGTAAATAGGAATGCAAGGAAAAAGGGGGAAGAGCAAGAAGAGGGTTACATAAAATGCGTACATTAGAGTATGCAAGTTGAGGGTAGGGGGTCCATATTTTCTTCATATAGAGAGAAGGGGAAAAGGTGAAGGGTAAAAGGGAAAGAAGGGTATGAAAGTAGCGGGGTTAGTGAAGTATGTGGAGGAAGACAGACACATGGGGTAGCACAGAATAACAGGGACTGAAATGCAGACACTCATTTGGGGACACATGGGATTGATAGAGGCAAACAGTTGGTCAGCAAATGGTGATAGGGAATGTTGAATTATACACATGACATGTGGCATGGCAGAAGAGGAAGGAAGCATTCATGGGTGAACTAAGGGTGGAGTATAAATAGTTGTGTGTTTTATGCTACCTGTACTCAGAGGGACATTACTATGATCTATTACCAGCTGAGGGATCAGTCTTACCAGTGGTATAGGCCATGCCTTCTCCTAGTCTCCTTGTGGAAGTGATCAGCTAGGTGAGAGGCTCTGCAACAAAATCAAGATAGCTCATAATCCAGTCCGTATACCTGCCCACTGCTCTCTGCACTGCATCTTCCTCCATCTGCTTCAGCTGTGGCCAGGCTACTTCAAGCAATCCAGGTGGGCTGCTGCTAGTAAGGGGTCAAAGCCACGTTTGGTGAATCTCTCTTAGCCTTGTGGCCTTGTGGTGCTCATGCTCTACAGCCACAGCAAAATGTAGTGGAGGTGCCTGCTGAGAAAATCTATCATCTGAACCTGCACTGGGTAGACAGAATGAGGCGTCTGACATAAATGAACGTATCCTGGCAATGGACCGAAACTACTTAACTCATCCATCAGCATTTCCGAGTGTAACTGACGGTAACTATTTGAAATATCGGGACATGCTAGAGTGAGGTTTTTGCCATTTCTTCCAGCTTTTTGGCACTTGGCATTTCAAGTGCTGACATTTCAATAGGGAGCCGTAACTGACTGTTTTTAACAGTAAGCGTCTACTGCCTCCTATTAAAGGTGATGGTCTCTTCAAGCTGAAACACGAAGGGCAGGGCAGGAAACTGCTGACAAATGTATAGGAATATGCTAGAACCACAGATGCGGGTCACAGACACTTATATCCTCTAAGCTGTGTGACAGAAAGCATGCAAGTGTGTGCATCCTGCATATGTAAGCATATAACAGCACAGTTATGCATGGGGCTCATCAGGTAGTGTGCATGCATAGTGACATGGAGCAGCACAACCCTACCCAACAGAGGCCAATATGACAATGGTCAGATATCACCACCTCCACTTGACATAGAAGAGCAAGATGTCAGCACATATATTTTGTAAGCTGATTTTCTGAAATATGTGCAAGTGCCAACAGAGGGTCCAAACATAATACAGGATAACCAAAAGAAAAAAATGTATTGCTGTGCACTTACTATAGCATTTAGAGCAATGTTGCCTAATGGTTTACTATGAAAAACCCGAAATGCACAAAAAAATTGTCCATAACATCGAACAGAAACCACAAATTCCTGAATACTAATTAGGCATAAATGCTGAATCTGTTGAAGGAATTCAGCAGATTCGATATTTATGTTGAATATCGAATGTGCTGCCAGTGTAACATTAGTTAAACACTTACAATGGTATTCATGTTTTAGCAGGAGGACAAGACCCCCTGCACTCCCCACACCCCCTGCAAACTATATATTCCAACTCCAAGATCGCACTACAGTGAGGAAAGGGATACATTTCCCACTTCGCACTGTACAGCAATCTCTATGCATAGCATCGAGTACATATCAGCGAATGCACAGTTGCATCCGGTGATATGTACTCTTCCTTTCCCATTGCTCGGCAACATGGACATCGGCCAACTGCCGGTCATCATGTCCATTTTCACAAACCCATCATTGACATTTTCATAGCAAACCATTGCCTAACCTCTGCTTTATATGCCTAGAGCTCAGAGTTTTGGTACCACACATCATCCGATTAATGCCTGCACTGTTCCCCTCATGGGAGTGATGCCCAAGGCTGAGGAGAACTCATCAGTCAAGTCAAACCAGGCATCGGCTTTCATGAAGGCACCATCATGGAGGCCCTATTAGATGCATCTTGTAATGGCCATGAAGGAAGTAAAGTGTAATCCTGCTCTTTTTCATGGACCGCGTCTCTTTTGGTTAAGCACTAAAACAAGCTACTATTCTCCTTAATCTTTGACAAAATGGTACAACTTCCATGAGGAGCAGAATTCAGCCTATGATGCAGACTTAACAACATGATTTGTGAATTGTGGGTAGCATGACACTGACCTTCACAACTAATCATTATATATACTCTTACCAGTCTCCAGCATGAGCTTGTAGCCATGAGATGTCAGTGACAAACACATGCACATTTATTCACTGGTGCATGGCAACAAAATAAAGAATTTCATAGAAATCCATGCAACCTGATATCATTTTGGCAACAAAATAATTTCATAAAAATCCATGCAGCCCAATATAATTTGCCTCTTTAATTTGCAAACAGGTATAAACTTTTTTCTGGATGTGGCACCACCACTTTGTAGGCTAAGGCACGCAGAGTCTGTAAGGGATATTGTCAGTTTGGGCAGCTGTATTAGGAGGTGTAGCAGCAACTCCTGCATTTATAGGCAGCTCTAAGGAGGTACACCATATTCTGGAAGTGTGTAGTTTTCTGTGTTTGTTTTCAGTCCTAAGGACACACATCATTAAAGGAATTCACCATAGCAACAGCTAGTGATGTAAAGATATGTGCCTTCTGTGTTTCCTGTTTGTAGATTTTACTGGCATCAACGTAGCCCACAATAGCAGGATAACCAGTCCCTGTAAATTCCTGTCATTGCTATGTTGTGGGTATCATGTTTAATTGAACTTATGCCTACACCCAGCAAACCCCTTAACTGTACTATTGACATTAATCAAGATGTCTCCTCATTTCAGCAGCATGGACATGACTTGCATGAATAGTTCTACCATGCATTATACCTAACTGTTGATTCTAACCAAAAGGATGAACCTGAAGAGAGTTCATAGGTTCTAATTTGTGATCATATGGCAAAGCCCCATAGCTGTCCCTATGATGACAACAAAGTATGACTAGGTTATCATTCATCAGGGTGGGAGGTTGGCGTAAAAGTTAAGGTGCTTACCTTAAAAACACAAGGTGCAGGGTTTGATTCTGACATGGGGTAATTTGCTAGGCTTAAAATGGCCCATAAGGGCAGTTAGCCTAGTACTAACCTATGAATCAGTAGCTGCCAGCATAACACCCCATGTAGTATACAGTCTATAGCTCTGTGTTGTGCATTCAATTATATTAGCACATCTGCAGGATGAGGTGGGTGCTAGTCTGGACAACTTCAGCTGTGATGGAAATAATATTCTGATACAGTCAGTAAGGGCACATGGCAGGTACCTGTTGGGAAGAAGGCATAATGAACAGCATTCATATGACCAGGTATGACAAACAGTGGTCTATGGCTTACATGCCATGGATATGTCACCATCACACATTAGGCATGTTACTGAAATGCTGCGCCGTGCTAAAGCAAAGCATGCTCCATAGCAGCTCAGCGGTTGATTAGGGCACCATCAAAGAGCAGCAGGATGACAGAACCAGCCTAGCTTTTTGTGCCCCTGGTGAGAAGCAAAGTCTCTGGAATGGTCCCTGGAGGAGTGAGCAATGGTTTGGGAATCAACTCACCCCCATGTATTTCAGCAGATGATACACCAGTTTAACACCACATTTAGCATGTTTGTGTATGGTAACGCTCCACAATCTGATATTAGCTAGGAAAAAAAAACATGTTTAACCTGTGATTTAATGCAGAGACTTCAGGTTTTCAGCCATGTTGGGATGGAGGCAGAGGTTGGTTGGGATTATATGCCACATTCTGACTTGACAGTCATAACATGGAGATCACAGTGGTGTGGTTTTGGCATTGGTACTCATGCTTATCCTGGTGTGTTCTTGTTATGTACACTTATGGACGAATACTGCTACAGTGACACCTGTGGACATTGTCAGAGCAACAGGTAAATGTAGGAACCATACAATGGCAACTAATGGTACCAAGACACATATACTTTTGACACAGTCCAGTAACGCAGTCACATTCTCTGTCTCCATCTTGGTATGGCATTTGCCTACAATATAGGAATCAGGTGTGCCCTCACCCACAGAAGAATGGAAGACTGTATATATGAAGTGTTCCCCTTCCCACTAGGAGAAGGGTCCTGCCTGAGCTCCGAGCATCAGAGATATACCTCCTCTGGCTTTCATGGCAGATGAGCCACACTTTAATTGATGTAGGTATACCTACATTTGTATACTATTCTAACTCCGTCATGTGTCACAGCTGGTCTCAGATATGCAGGCAGCATTTGGGATCAGTCTCCAAATGTGCCAGTATATAATACAAGCAAACATGCTGCAATCACAGCCAGCAAGTAGCCAGTATCTCGGCTTCATGACATTTGTTATGGCAATGAATCTTTCAATGTAGTCGTCATTGCTCTTATGAGTTCTGTATTGGAACATATTACTTGCTTCTCCACCTTCTTGTGGACTATTGTTAATGTCATCATCACTTCTTACACTGGTATACTATACATACCGGGAATGGTCATGCAAGGTGGGCCATCATGAGTTATGCAATCCTTAATTGTAACTGGATATGTTCGTTATCTGCCAGTCATCATCATAAGCAGCTATGACACTTGATCTACAGTGGCAGGACACCTGATGATTGGACCCCATCTAGTTTTTGGTCCCGCAGTCACACATCATCTATGTTGGTGGGTCCTACTGCAGCAAGTTAGAATAGTAGCCACAGGTCATGGTCACATAGTGGCCTCCCACACCACTTCAAGAGAGCAAATCTGCAGCATTTATTTTTTTTATTTTTCTGTAAGTTTCTAAGTGCTTTACACTTATACAAACAGGCAAACATTAAAGTGCTATTTCCTTCAAACTTTGAAACTCCTGTCTCTGCTTCCTGTGTTATACTCTTCTTTTACTATGTACAGACAGGCACAACATTGTGCCCATGCCATCTGTGCACATGCTGAGAACTTCGAGCCACTCCATTCGCCCTGTTGTGAAGTAAATGTGGAAATCTATGATGCAGAATGTGATTCAACCATGCACTGACAAGCATAACCTTGGGTTAAGGCTGCACTCATCACATTTGTTCTGCATGATAATGCATAGTCAATAAGTCCTCATCAGTGCCCACATACCTGGGCTAGATATTATCACTTCTGCAGGACTGACCTGCACTTTACCCGTGTGCTGCTGCTGGTTGCTGCTGTTCCACCATACTGTCATCAGACAATGATGATGCTGAGCTTTCCCTACTGGCTGTGTGCATGAGTAGTCTGAGCTCATCAGTATACTGGATCTGCACAGCCAGTCTCCTCAGCAGCACATTATGGGGCGTACAGCATACCAAGAACATTCTGCAGGCTGTGGAACATTCAAACTGGAGTGCCAACCCTCTGATATCTCAAGGCAGTGAAAGCTGGCTTTAATAAGGACAAAGATTTGCTCTATAATATCAAATCTATGTTAGCTAATCGATGCTCTGAAACATCGAAATTCATATAGCTAAGACCATATGATCGATGTTTCAAAACTTCAAATATTAAAAAAAAAAATAAAAACAAAAACATTCTATATTAAATGTTTTTGCAGGGGGGGCAAGCCCCCTGCAATACAAACTCTGAGATTGCACTATATTGCAGAAAAGGGTAAATTTCCCATTCCGCACTGTACCACAATCTCCATTTAAAATATTTGAGGTTTCAAAACTTCAATGAAATGATCCCAACCATATGACTTTTGAAGTTTTGAAACTTCAATTTTCTGATAAGGATCCATAATATTACATGCTTGTGCACGTGTGGTGCTACACTGGCATTCAATCATGTTCTGCAAGTTTTATATGAGTGTGAAATGCCAGGGATCCAGTGGGTATCCAGCATTACCTACACCACAGTGTAACTATTTAAGAAGATTTAGTACATTTGCACACATAATCTGTAAATGTATACCTTAGCATTAGCTCCAGGGCCTGCACTTACCAACTAAATGAAACTGTTGAGTTTCACTGTGCAGTAAGTAGCAATCTTACTGTGATTAGTATCATGCATGTAAATCATGTGAAATATCTGGGTTATGTAAGTGCATACTAGTTATGATCCCACACCCATTACATACTACCTGACAGCTCACGTATTCATATCCTTTATAGTTTTCAAACTTTTATGACAATCGGCCATGTAGTACCTTTATTGTTATGTGTATTTGTAATCCGTGGTACATGATACCTCAAGGAGATGAATACTGTTACAGAAAACATACATGCATGGAGTTAGCACTCTCTTGTGGTGTTGTAGGAAACCATACATGGTTATACATCTAGAAGTAAGTATAATAATTAAGAACTTGTTAAATATTCTAGGGTTGGGTGCCTGTGAAGTACCAAATGTGTCCTTAGATGACCTCTGAAAGCCTCCCCACACACACATGTATAGAAAGACCTGTACATACCTTGATCCCCAAAGGTATGGGAAGGCCACACATTCATATCAGTTCCATGTGTGGGTGAAACATATCAATCAAGACATGCACCATATCCTGACCAACTATGCACTGATCAATAATCTCTTACTATGTTTAATTGTGGTCAGTCACCCTCCATTGGTAATGTTTCCATTGATACTAAATACCACTTCACCCCACATAGCACTGCTGAGACTCACCTGCCCTAACAGCTAAAGCAGAAGACCTTTGTCAGTCACAACCTGGATGCAGAGGTGCAGAGTAAACAGAGATATAGTACATTCAAAGTTCAAGCTCTGAAACACTCAGCTGTGAAAGGGTATTGCCTAAGTGACATTAGGCAACTGGGAATCACATTCCATCTGAGGTGAGAAATTAATCTACCCTAGAGCAATTCAAATCTAGAGTAAAAGGGCATTTAATAAAAAAGTCTACATGCTGCTGCTGCAAAGAAAAGGGCTAGTATCCACAGCATATGTCCTAGTCACACTGTCCCTCTGAAGTATCCGCAGCACATGTCCTAGTCACATTGTCCCTCTGAAGTATCCATAGCATATGTCCTAGTCACATTGTTCCTCTGATGTATTCACAGCATATGTTCTAGTCACATTGTCCCTCTGAAGTATCCACAGCATATATTCTAGTCACATTGTCCCTCTGAAGTATCCATATCACATGTCCTAGTCGCATTGTCCCTCTGGAGTATCCATAGCACATGTTCTAGTCACATTGTCCCTCTGAAGTATCCATAGCACATGTCCTAGTCACATTGTCTCTCTGAAGTATCCATAGCACATATCCTAGTCACATTGTCTCTCTGAAGAATCCATAGCACATATCCTAGTCACATAGTCCCTCTGAAGTATCCACAGTGTATGTCCTAGTCACATTGTCCCTCTGAAGTATCCACAGCATATGTTCTAGTCACATTGTCTCTCTGAAGCATCCACAGCACATGTCCTAGTCACATTGTCCCTCTGAAGTATCCATAGCACATGTCCTAGTCACATTGTCCCTCTGAAGTATCCATAGCATATGTCCTAGTCACATTGTCTCTCTGAAGTATCCATAGCACATGTTCTAATCACATTGTACCTCTGAAGTATCCATAGCACATGTCCTAGTCACATTGTCCCTCTGAAGTATCCATAGCACATGTCCTAGTCACATTGTCCCTCTGAAGTATCCATAGCACATATCCTAGTCACATTGTCTCTCTGAAGTATCCATAGCATATATCCTAGTCACATTGTCTCTCTGAAGTATCCATAGCACATGTCCTAGTCACAGTGTCTCTCTGAAGTATTCATAGCACATATCCTAGTCACACTGTCCCTCTGAAGTATCCATAGCATATGTCTTAGTCACATTGTCCCTCTGAAGTATCCAGAGCACATGTCCTACTCACATTGTCCCTCTGAACTATCCTTGCATATGTTCTACTCACATTATCCCTCTGAAGTATCCATAGTACATGTCATAGTCACATTGTCCCTCTGAAGTATCCTTGCACATGTTCTAGTCACATTATCCCTCTGAAGTATCCATAGCATATGCCCTAGTCACATTGTCCCTCTGAAGTATCCAGAGCATATGTCCTACTCACATTGTCCCTCTGAAGTATCCTTGCACATGTTCTAGTCACATTGTGTCTCTGAAGTATCCATAGCATATATCCTAGTCACATTGTCTCTCTGAAGTATCCATAGCACATGTCCTAGTCACAGTGTCTTTCTGAAGTATCCATAGCACATATCCTTGTCACATTGTCTCTCTGAAGTATCCATAGCATATATCCTAGTCACATTGTCTCTCTGAAGTATCCATAGCACATGTCCTAGTCACAGTGTCTCTCTGAAGTATTCATAGCACATATCCTAGTCACACTGTCCCTCTGGAGTATCCATAGCATATGTCCTAGTCACATTGTCCCTCTGAAGTATCCAGAGCACATGTCCTACTCACATTGTCCCTCTGAAGTATCCTTGCACATGTTCTAGTCACATTATCCCTCTGAAGTATCCAGAGCACATGTCCTACTCACATTGTCCCTCTGAAGTATCCTTGCACATGTTCTAGTCACATTGTCTCTCTGAAGTATCCATAGCATATGTCCCAGTCACATTGTCCCTCTGAAGTATCCAGAGCACATGTCCTACTCACATTGTCCCTCTGAAGTATCCTTGCACATGTTCTAGTCACATTATCCCTTTGAAGTATCAAGAGCACGTCCTAGTCACATTGTCCCTCTGAACTATTCATAGCATATGTCCTAGTCACATTGTCCCTCTGAAGTATCCTTGCACATATTCTAGTCACATTATCCCTTTGAAGTATCCAGAGCACATGCCCTAGTCACATTGTCTCTCTGAACTATCCATAGCATATGTCCTAGTCACATTGTCCCTCTGAAGTATCCATAGCACATGTTCTAGTCACATTGTCCCTCTGAAGTATCCATAGCACATGTTCTAGTCATATTGTCCCTCTGATTGTTGCTACTTTATAACTAATATGCATACTCTTGATGACAACTGTAAATTATATAAATATGTTTCAATTAGTTACACGATACACAGATCAGTGCCTTCTTATTTGAACCAAACTGTAAATACTGTTTGTAAGTGAAACAAAACCAGCTCGTAAATATTGTGCAGATTGTTTCTAAATGGATCAGTCTGGTTTCACATATGTAAATCATTCATTTGTCAAGAAATGATATGCTGCATTTTCATGTATGTTATTTGTCTGGGTCCAGGTAGTGGTTGAAAAGGGTCTGTCGACCAGTCCACTGACCCAGTAAGCAAAACAAAATAAATAAACATACAATATTATTTATAGTAATAGACAATTTATAAGATATTAGAAAGCCCGTGTGATTTAAATACAGAGTACAGCTATCTTACAGTGTTATATATACAAGCACAGTTGGTATCAGATACTGAGCAAAAGTAACACACAATGTTACACAGTACAGGAATGGAACTGCTGTTAAGATACATTGCATAGTGTCCAAAGCTGAGAATAACACACATTAAAATTTGTCAACAGTTACTTGATAGACAGAGGATGAAAGTAAGAATTGAAAACGGGGTTATAATTACTAAACTGCAGACAGCAAGCAAACACCTAACTTACCAGTATGTAGCTATTTACCTGCTGTACCTAATTTTGGTTACATTATGTGAACTGCAGAGAAGTGCAGATAGTGTTTAACTAAAACAATTTAATTGCAGTAGCAGAATTTCTATAAGTATCTTTCTATTTAATCTATCATTATTATCCATATAGGCAAAATTATCTATTTTGTACATTAAATAAAAGTGTCTTTGGTTTAGTACATATCTTCCTGTCATAGAGCAGCAATACCATCTTTGTTTACTATATTTGCTGAGACAATAATATTTTCTGAATAAGTCTTTGAAAGAGCTAAAACATTTAGCAATGTATAAATGTATAGTACTAGCAAATTATTTTTCCCATTAAGGCTTTAATAGTTGCACTATTTTTCATTTTTACAACATAAAAGAAACATAATTTCACATGATTAACAGAACTGCATGATATACTTTAGATCGCTCACATTCTGAATGCAAAACATTCAAACTTCGGCATGAAAGAGTGATTTCCCAAAAGAGAAATGAGTAGAAAGCAAATGTGGAGCTTTCATTGTTCCATTGTTCTACTCAAGTAACTGACATCAGCTTCAAATCCAATCAGCAAATGGAACATCTGAGTCAATAAATCCTCATGATCCTGCAGCACTGTAAAACTAACAAGATACGTAACAGTGCCCTGAAAAGAGAGCCGGATAACTCAAGAATAAAATTCAGTAGATTGCGACATGCCTAATACGATATAGTCAACTTGGTAGCCCTGAATATTAGATATGCAATATTTTAAAGAGAAATAAGAATCTGAACAATTTACAATGCAGAGAAAAATTCTAGCTTTGATAAGCGCTATCGATATATCTGTATATGTATGTATATATATATATATATATATATATATATATATATATATATATATATATATATATATATATACATACATATACTCAAAATCATGCCATTCTTTTTCTTCGTTTCTTCAATACCTTCTCTCCAGGAGGTCCATCTTCACCTTTTTCACCTTTGTCTCCATCAAATCCTGAAAGGCCTCGCTCTCCCTAGGAGAAAATAAAGTCTGCTTACTGCTTTAAATATGGAATAATAAAAACATCAACTTGTTTTAGGATGAAATGGTGTTGTGAAATATGTCATTTAACATATGTAGCTGCAGTGACAAATATACTATTTGTAGCTATTACAGATTTGACATTACCCTGCTTTTTTAAGGATATGAAATAAAGATATGTTAACCTATATTTATAAGGATTAGAAATAATCTTTCTTCAGGGAGGCCACGGTGGTGCAGCGGTTAGCATTGCCGCTTCACAGGAAGAAGTTCTCTGGTTCGATCCTGGGCTGGGGTGCCTTCTGTGTGGAGTCTGCATGTTCTCCCTGTGGTCTTGTGGATTTCTGCCGGGTGCTCTGGTTTCCTCCCACATTCCAAAGACATGCTGTAGGTGATCTGGACACTCTAAATTGGCCCTAGGTGTGTGTGTGTGTGTGTGTGTGCCTTCTGTGGAAGGTTGGGCTCAAGGCTAGCAACTTGACACTGTAAAAACTCCACTGCCATTCATGAGCAGACAGGTGATCTGCTGTGGTGACCCCTAACTGGGAAAAAGCCAAAAGAAGAAATAATCTCTTTTTAGCACTCTTTGAATTTTTAATTTTATTGTATTTTATCAAATAATTGTAATGGCATAGAAATAAACAATAAGAAGGCTTAGGATCTTTGCCAATCTGTGCAGAAGGTGGTATTTACATGAATATACATCTTGATAGGATAAATACATGCGGCTCTGCAAAATAAATATGAAATGCCATTCAATATCTCTTCTGTCAAGCGGACGACAGGAGGAGATTAGAAACTGTAAAGACCACAGACTTGTGCTTAATTAAGGTACAGATGTCTCAAATTTGTTTCCATTTTTTAAGCCATGTAAGAAGTTTATTGTCAATAATGGTCTTTAATGGTAAAGGAATGCAGGAAGGAGCATGAATCATTCTTCTCATGAATGCACTCTTGACATGTCCAGTCAGTAAATATGTTCCTCATATTTTATTGCTATATTTGGTATTGAAATGATTTCTAGTGCCAGTTCCTTATGAAATACTGGGACTAAAATGAAAAACGAAAATACCACTGGCAACAGTTACAAAAGATGGATAGCTCTGCTATCGTTCCTAATTGGAAGTGAGCAGTTTTCAGCATTGATTACCTTATAGTGACTCAAAGAAAATGCCCGGGTAATGTTTCCAGGGATACCACTGTCCCCTTTTTCTCAGCCTTCATTAGGTCAGTCATTGAGTATAATGCTTCCTTTGCAGGCATCTGATCAGAAACATGCAACAACAGGAATGCCCACAGATACACCTTAAAATAGGATATAAGGCCAAAACAACATATACTACACTGACAGACCGTAAAGCCCTATTACTATACGTGGTATCCTACAGACTGCTACAAGGTGCCCTGTGTCTGGCATGCAGGGCATCCTTCAATCCAATACTGATGGATTTACTGCACATCAGCAAGTCAAACAACATTAAAAATACTCATTCTAGGGATCTAAACATTTTCTGCAACATCATCAATATGGTTTGGTGGTACAGTATATCTAACACAGGATATTGCTAATCTGGAACAGACTCCTCATCGAATAAAATAAGGCTACTCCCTGTCCATATTTACATCTATGGATGGGAAACATAAAATTTAACCCATGACTGCCCCTGTACAAATAATGAACAGAGGCAGTTCCTAAAATGTTTTATCCTATGCATGGGTCCCCTCAAATTACCTATGGCATGATTCCAGTTATTACCATTGGGGGTAATAGGTTCATAGGTTCATAGGTGTGTACTAGGCTAATGACTACAAAGGCAATTTTAAGCATAGCCATGGATATCAAATTTCTGACAAGTTCTGCCACCTTTGATAAGAATAAGCAGAGGCTTGCGAGATGAAACATTTACAAGCAGGGGGCTGGGAGATAAATCATTTCTGTCTGCCTGTGTCAATTAGAGGCATAGGTGCCATATCAAGGATGAATTTCCTGCTCCCCGTCCAATTGTCCAAGTTACACTTGAATTGGGTTAGAAGAAATTCTGCTTCTCATGGATGTGGAACCTGTTTCAGCAGTCTGCTGTTTTTGCTCAATAAATCTTTGGTGGTTGCTACTAGCTGTGTGGTTTGTACTGGACTTGTTTGCTCCCTGGATCTCCATCAGTTTTTCTTGTCTTAGACTTCACATTGAGGGGTTTCATCTGATAATGCTTAGCCCTGATAGCTGAATATGGTGGCATAAGTATTAATGGGATTGGAAGATGATACTTCATGGTTTACTATCAGTGGATACAATTGCTCACAACTCATGCTCAACCCAAAAAAGACCAAACTACTACTTTTTTCCCCAAATCCCTCTCTTAAGAAAAAACAAAATGTAAAGTCCTCTCCCTTGATATTACAACCACTGAAGTCACTTCTCATAGCAAACTATTAGGAGTGCTACTGGATGACAATCTTACATTCGACCTGTGTGTACAAAATTGCATAGGAAAAACTCATCAACCTTTGGTGAGTTCTTGTGATTGTCCCTCACGGACAGGTGATACATTCAGCAACACAGATCCTACCCCCTAGCCTTCCATATTTTTTGTCCACTTCTCCTGTCCTCTACTTTACCTGTTCCTCCCTGTCCTCTCCCTGTTTTATGACCACATCAACTTACCTAGTATTGTGGACGGACAATTTCCCACACTTTCTCCAGCCAGCCTGGTTGACATGGGCATCCTGAGGCAATGTAGAAATTGCCTCATGCACACTGACAACCCACATCTTCTAGTCCACACAAATTCATTATGTAAGAGATGCATCTATATCAAGAACCTAGAATCCATGTTCTCTCACTCACCAGTCAGTCCATCTGATACTAAACAGGTTGTCAGCATGCACACCTCACCTCCTGCACCTACCAGACTAGCAACACATAAACCTACATATGTGGAGATCCTTACAAGAAGCTTACCTAAACATCAGAAACCTCTCAAACACAAACACAAGCATGGTCCACATAATACATTCTCTGCAGAACATAGTACACATAATATATCACACACATTTGTCACACCAGTCAAGCCCCTAAGGCATAACCCAAAAAAAAATATCTTAGTCACAGGTGACTCAATTGTGAGACACACAGATGTCCCTCTCACCAGGTTGGATAAGGAAAAGGTCACAGTCAGCTGTCTGTCAGATGCCAGGATACGCCACATCATGCACACACTCTGTCTCTCAACAACAGGCACTGTTATGACTCTGCCATAGTACATGTTGCTGTGAACAACTTGAGATGTACCTCACTGGACTATATGAAGACAGACATGACTGAGCTCTAGGATTATGCATCTCAGGCAGGTATGTCCTTAGCCTTAAGCAGCATTTTACCTTCACCTAGGATGATACCTCAATACAAACAAAAATAATTGACTTCAACAATTGGCTTAGTTTCTGGTGTCGTTCAAAGGGGATCCAGTATCTGTCAGCCTGGGATGACATGGTCGACAGACCTCGATGCTTTGCCACAGATGGTCTTCATATGTCACCCCTGGGATTTCGGTTACTGGCTAAGCTTCTTGCCATCCCCATAGTGCCTTTTTTAGGCAATGTCACAAGAACAAAATTCCTGACGTAAATACCCTCTAAAAACAACCTCATGGTTATGCTGCTAAATGCTAGGAGACTAAACTGAAAACTGCACTCACTGGAAGTATTTCTCACCCTGGAAGATATTGACTTTTGTGCAGTCACTGAGACCTGGTTTATGGCTGCAGAAAGCACCCCAGCTATACAAGATTATATATCCGTCCACATGTTCAGACCACAAAGTAAAGGCATAAGAACTAAAGGAGGTGGTGTATCAATATTCATTAAAGATAAATACACCCCTAGATTGGTTAAACAGCACAATTCCCTTGAATTACTTCAAGTGCAGTTGACTGTAGGTAAGACCCCTCTTTGGGTCATTGCAACTACAGGACCCCTTCCATGAATCAAGACATCCACTCAGGCTACAAGGTAAGGCCCAGATTTGCACTGAACTCATAGTTAATGCTACTACATATATAGAACCTGTAGTCATTGCAAACCTGCTGGCTGACAGGTTCAGTGAAAACTTCACTCCCATGTCCTCGCCACATATACCAGAAAGCATCGCAAACACCTGTCCCCCACCTAGTATCTCAGATGAGAAGGTCTTAAATGCCCTCTCCATGGACAAAAACACAGCCTCTTTAGGACCAGACACTATCCTGGTCTGTGTTCTATATGGGTTAAAACAGGAATTAGCATCACCATTGAGTATGCTTTTCAATAACAGCCTAAGCACTGGCTTCATCCCAGTGGAATAAAAAACAGCTACTGTCATAACCTTTGCACAAACAGGGTGCATCCACGGACCCCAGGAGCTCTAGACCCATTAGCCTGACCAGCCTTATCTGCAAGGCCATGGAACAAATCATCATGGACCTTATTAATAAAGATATTGGAAATTTCCAAGTGCTCGACCCCACCCAGTTTGGCTTTGTCATGGGGAGATCATGCCTGTTAAACTTGGTGGACTTCTTTGAGACAGTCATCAAAGCCCTAGACGAGGGCAGATCTGTGCAAACAGCCTACCTAGGGTTAGTCAAAGCCTTTGACACAATCCTCCACTCAAACATCATTGATCAATCACCCAGCTGGGTATCAACCCATATATTGTCAGGCAGGTTGCAAACTGGCTTACTGATAGTACTCATACTGGCAAAATAGGGGACTCCACCTCCTCCAGCAGACCCATAACCAGTGGTGTTTATCAGGGATTGGTTCTGGGATGCATACTGTTTGGAATCTTCTTCTGAAAAGTACAGGCTACAACTAAAGGACTGTGGCTGACAAAGTTTGCTGATGACTGTAAACTGGGATTGATCATTAAAACCCCCTAGTGATGTCAACATCCTGCAAGAAGGTCTTACGCAGACTAATGACTGGTGCCAAAGTCATGGTCTTAAACTTAATACAAAAAAAAATGCATTATCATCCACTTCTACAAGGGTGATGTTCCTGGAAATGACCACATCAATAACAATATCCTAAGGACACAGTCAGTGGTGAGAGATCTGAGCACACAGATTGACAGCAATCTTAATTTTGATCACTATGTCTCCACAGTGGTAAGAAGGGCATTTTATATTGCTCATTTCATAGGTAAGGGCATTGCTTCCAGAGAAAAAAAGTGGTTATACCTCCCCTGTACTCTTCCCTCATCAGGCCAATAATAGAGTACAATACTTCCTTTGATCTGTTCCTTTCCAAACGCCTGCAGCAATTGGAGAGACCACAGAGGTTCCTTACAAAGAAAATTCAGGGTCTCCAAGATCTGTCTTTAGAGGACAACTGAAATCATTGTCACTTTACTCTGTGTCATACAGAGTGCTTAGAGGCAACCTGTGACTTGCATATAGAGCAATCTTTGACCCAGCATTAATGGAAATGCTGCACATTCGCAAGTCACTTGCTCAAAGGACCTTAACCTGGTATGTGACATCAACAGAACTTGCTGGAGAGACAGATTTGTGTCACAGAGGTTGCCCCACCTTTGGAACAAGCTTCCTATTCATGTTAAACAAAGCCCCTCATTGTCCCTATTTAAGCACAATTTGGACAAATGGATGGGTGACTGGAAATTCAACCCAGGGGTTCCACCTGTGTCCCTCTTGAACAGGGGCAATAGGTGCTGATTTTAGTGTCTGCTTAAACCAGACACCCTTGGGAACATGTGTTGAACTTGTCTAGGCTTGTGAGGGCCCTGAGCTGTTACCCTACTAACCTCCTATGATCAAAAACTAGGGATGCTTTACAGAACCAAAAAAATTCTCAATGATATAACTAAAACTACACTTGCCACAACTTATTTCCTCCCCACTTTTCTTTATGGTGGTCCCATCCTTACTAACCTCCAGGTTTCACATGGCACACAGAAATGGTATCAGGTTGTAAGGCAAAGACAGAAAGATAAAGAAGATAGTTATATACCCTTCATAAGGGATGCCATCAACAACCTGCTCATCAGTCTACAGGATATCAAAGGCAAATGATAGGAGTAATTCCAGCAGTTTCTGAATAAAGAAAACCCCACAAAATGAAGAAAATCCCTCAGAGTCAAAAACGTTCTCACCAACGCAACTAAAACAACACTTGCCACTACTTATCTACTCCACTATCTTCTTCATTGTGCTCCAGGCTTCACATAAATTAAAACTTGAACTATGCTATAACAGAGTTGCTAAATTTGCAGAAATACCCCTTTCAGATCCCACCACTGTATAACACTGATAAGCCTAAACTGGTTAGAACTGACTCATCAACTAACATACACACAGCTTCCTACCATTTAAGAAACTAGGGTCTATAAAATTTCATTAAATGGCTAATCAGCGAATAGCCATTCATTGAACACATATTAATCAAAGCCTCTCTTCATCAAAAGGCGAATTTTAAGTAGGGCAAACAAGCAGTTGGCCAATCAAGTGACCAGAAAAAATATAAAATTTAAAACCTGCCAAAGTGGGGGGCTACACCCCCCACTAAAAAAATATACCAACTCCAAGATGCACTACAGTGGGGAAAAGGGCAAATTCCAGACGGTGGCAAATGGCTGGTTTGCCCTAGTTAAAATTCACCATTCGATGAAGATCGGATTCAATTAATAGGTGTTCAGTGAATGGCTATTCGCTGAATAGCTATTCGACTGAATAATATAGACCCAGAAATTATCCAGCATCCATCTGCCTGTACAGCACTAAAAACATTTTACACAACTATGTTCCCAGTCAGTCATTGTGATCCAGTAACCAAAAAGTCCTGTCTGTCTATAAAACTATCAAATCTGATGGACATTGTCTGTACTTATACAAGATTGCTAAGGCCTGGAACTCCTTACCTGTATCCATCAGGTCAATATCCTCCCTCACATCTATTAAAACCACTCTGAAAGACTTCCTAGCTAAAATCTGTCTCTGTTCTTGCTCAAAACCAAGATAAGCTATATCCCTAAATGTGAAAAAATAACTGTTCATTCCTTATACCCCCTTACTCTCGCTTCTTAACTTAACCTCCTTACTTCTATCAAATTCTCTCCCCTGACATTCTCTCTAAATATACCATAAGCCTGTTTTTTCCCTCACTTCATGTTGCATTTCCAGTTTGTATTAGACTAACTTACCTTTCATTTCTCTACAAACTGTCTAAAATTTCTCTAAATATTAAATGATTGTCATATAACTTGCACAGATTCTTAACTAATGTTTTTTATATTATGTCTAATTTGTTATACTTATTTAAACTGCAGATGTTTTTGTTTTATTTTTTGAAGATTGTAAAAATATTGTTTGTAAAATATCTTTAATAATTTGGAGATTTTCTACCCAGTTCTCTGTTGAAAATGGTCTTTTTCCCAGTCGGACTTTCCCAGTAACAAAATGTCAATAAATAAATAAAATAAATAAATAAATTACATTTGACTGAAACTTAAATAGTTGACCCAGTTTGAGTGAAAACCTGTTTGACCGAAACCTCATTTCACTTAATCACAAATGAAATAAACGCATAGAAGTGTATAGGTAGTATTGATATTTGTAAGAATATGATTTATAGATGAAGTGAGGGAAGATGATTGTGTGTGGATTGGCAGTAACCTTTTCATGTCACATCCCCAAATTTGTAGATGTCTGTGTTTCCGTGTCAAGACTGATTCATTGCTTTTTTTTCTTTACTTTTCTCTGTGGTTATGCAACCATGGAGTTAGTATATATGAATAAAGGTGATGTGGGGGTGTAGAGGGGCTTGCCATCCTGAAAAAAAACCAAAAAAAAAAACATGGTTTTATGCTGTACTTTTTATGTAGAATGTTTGTTATTATTTGCTGTTTAGTGAAAGGAGATTTCAGTCAATTGGTTCAACCATTTTAGTTTCAGTCAACTGTAATTTTGTCAAATAATAGTAAACTGTTCTTATCCAGTGTGACCAATGCCACAAGGTAACTATCGAATGCAAAGGAATGAGGTCTCCTCTGATTCATAATGCATAATGCGTTGTCACATATTTCCCTGAAAATGTAATTACCCTTTGTTGACTCTGTTAGCCCCACTAGGTTAAGGGCCTTTTTTAAGTGGCGATGTAAGGCGGTGTCCATACTACTATGGGAAATTTGGCCAGGGCATCAGGGCACTTCCTGTACTCTTTTCTTTCTTGTGTGGGAGTGATTTTGTGACCACTGGTAGGTGGTATTTTAAATAGCAACAAAGGTGTGAAGCTATTAACATATGATGTTAAAAAGGCATTTGACTGTGTAGATTATAACAGTTTACAATGCATTTTAAAAGAAAAGGGTGCAGATGTGAGGATTTTGAAGGTGTTACAATCAGTATATAAAATGCTAAGTGAGGATTTTTGTTTATGGTTGGATTCGATAATCAATATGAAGAGAGGACTGAGACAAGGATGTCCTTCTGGTGAGTGGGATATTGTTTTCTTCAGATGTGAATGCAGTAGCAACTAAAGTGTCTTAAAATAAGTTAGAAGGAAATTATTCTGTAAATAAATGTGTGAGTATTCCAAGATTTTTTATTATACACAGATGATGTTATTATAATAGTAAAGAATGAAAAATGGATAGGTAAAATGATAAGTTGTGCTGGTAGCTGTCTGAGGAAGGAGGCTTAGAATAAAAAAAGTAAAGTTGGGGTTTAGGTAAAGTAGGGACTATAGAAGGTATTAAATTTGTAGATACAGAACTAAGTATGTTCATAGGTTCATAGGTAGGTACTAGGCTATCGGCCCAAGAGCCTATGCAAGCCTAGCCAACAAGGTTCCCTGCCTTACGCCATCCAAGAAAGTTATTTTCCTGTTCCGCTGTTGAGTAGAGACACAGAAGTGATCCCCGGGGTGTATTTCCTATTTCCCATCCACTCATCAAGATTTTTCTTGAAGAGTGCTAATGAAGAACTTTGCTTGACATAGATGGGTAGCCTGTTCCATAGTATGGGAAGTCTCTGGGATAGGAATCTATCCCTCCAGCATGTCCTGTTTATTGTGGTGACAAAGTTTAGGTCCCTAGAGCATGTAGCTCGGAGGGATTGGGATTTCTTTAGGTGTAGCATGTCCAACAGCTCTGGGTTTGACATAGCTTTATATGTTAGGCAGAGATCACCTCTGAGTAGGCGATATGCTACGGAGTAAAGCTGGAGTTTTTTGAGGCAGTCAGTGTAGAGCATTTGTTTGAGTCCAGTAATCCTCTTTGTGAGGTACTTCTGTGGCCTTTCCAGCTTCTGCAGATGTCTTGTGAGGTACTTTCCAAAAGGGGTGTTGTACTCTATAATGGGTCTAATGAGTGATGAGTAGAGGGTAACGATGACCTCTTTTTTCCTGGACGAGAACCCTTTTATGATGAGGTGTGCCACATAAAAGGACTTCCTGACTACTGTGGCGATGTGACTATCAAAGGAGAGACTACTGTCCACCTGGGTCCCAAGGTCTATTATCACGCATTCGGTGTTAAGTAGATTGCTGCCTATGTGGTAGTTCATGGGTACAGAGTTTTTACCAAAGGTGATGACACTGCACTTTTTGGCATTGAGCTTGAGGCCATGGCTCTGACACCAGGCATCTGTCTCAGAGAGGCCCTTCTGTAGGATGTTCACATCATTTGGGGACTTGACTATGGCTCCTAGTTTGCAGTCATCTGTGAACTTCATTAGCCAGTGTCCTTCTGTGTTAGCCTGTACTTCAGAGAAGTAGATACCAAACAGGAACGGTCCCAGGATGGAACCCTGTGGTACTCCACTTGTCACTGGTTTGAGGTCAGATTTGGAGTCTGCAACTTTTACAGTGTGGGTTCTGTCAGTGAGCCAGTTGGCAACACATCTTGTGACATAGGAATTTATGCCTAGTTTATTGATTTTAGCTATAATTCCAGAATGGGGGATGGTGTCGAAAGCCTTGGCGAGGTCAAGATAGGCTTTGTGACCCACTTTACCCTCATCTACGGCTTTGGTGACTGCCTCAAAGAAGTTGATCAGGTTCAGGAGGCATGATCTGCCTTTCACAAACCCGAACTGGGTGGGATCCAGAGTTTGGAGGTTACCAATGTCTTTGTTTATGAGTTCCATGATGATACGTTCCATGGCTTTGCAGACCAGGCTCGTCAGGCTAATAGGTCTATAGTTCCCGGGATCAGTGGTGGCTCCCCCTTTGTGGAGTGGTATAACTGTTGCTGTGCGCCATTCATTGGGCACAAAGCCTGATGTGGGGCTATTATTGAACATGGTGCTTAAGTGGGGAGCCAGTTCATTCTGAAGTTCGTGTAAAACACAGCCTGGGATGTTGTCCAGTCCCATGGATGCTGTGTTTTTGGCTTTAGAGAGTGCAGCTTTCACCTGCATAGTTGTGATTACAGGGACTCTGCATTCTTCCTGTATAGATATGGGCCCTTTAGGGGGTGAGGGGGGGGTAAAGTTAGCACTGAACCTATCTGCCGGGATGTTGGCAATATCAGTTGGTTCTGTAATTTTCATGCCTTTGTGTTGTAACTCAGAGATGATCTGGGTGTTGCCATTGAGATTCTTGACATAGCTATAGAATGCTTTGTGGTTGTCCTTGGAATTAGTGGCAATTTTATTTTCGTAGCTAGCTTTGGAAGATCTTATAAGGGATCTCAGCTTCTTACTGAGGCTGACCAGGGAGCTCCTCCACTCATGGGATTTTACTCTCTTTTGCAACAGTTTCTTCCTTCTGTTGTACAGTTTGTTTATGTCAGGGGACCACCAGATGTTAGGTGTTAAATTGGGAAAATTGGGAAAGAAAGAAAGAAATTATGCATAATGGAAAGGTTTAATTGAAAAAGAAATATTAGCATAAGGCAATTATGCAAACGTGTTTACAATGTCATATAAGTAAAAGGTATATTTCATTAATTCAGTCATCTTGGATAAAGCAGGTTACTTAGCCAAGATGTATAAGATTCCACATCAAATAGAAAAAGAGTTGATATAAATAATATTTTTCTTTTATTTGTTTCTGAGGTGGTAGATTAAGTCTGGTTAGGAGGAATGCTTTACATTAGAAAGATGGTGGACAAGGTCTAATTAATCCAATTCTATATGGGGCTTCTGTGAATTTAATATGTTAGTTGAAAAGGCTGAAATTAATATAAGTTTGGTACCTAATACTCTCAAAAGTAAATATGGAGAATGACAGAAAATTGACGAAAGATTTAAAAGAAAAAAATGTTGGGAAAGAGAAGAAAGTACAGACTATCAAAATAAAATAAGAATGTGGGGCTTGCTAATATGATTAGGAAAGAATGTTATAAGGATAATAATATGAGATGTTATGGGATAAATCCTTGGAAGGGATTATGTAGGAACGTTATTATATTCTATTAAGGATCAAAAAAGAAATCTTCCAAGGCACAGCTGTGTCTGGATTTTTTTTTGTGGAAACTCTGTATAAATAGGTTACCTGCTAAAGATAATATATTATATAGCATATATTTATTATTTATTTTATTTTATTTTACATTTGTTGACTGGGATTGTCGGACTGAGCTGAAGAGCCCTTTTTCAGCGGGGGCCTGGGAGAAAAGCTCCAACATATTATACAATTTTCATTATAAATTAGCATTAAACAGCAATGTTACAGGATTATTACAAGGCATTAAGTAGCAATACAATGTTATACAGTGTCAATAATCAGGAGTATAGCATAACTATTTCAAGATGTATAAAAAGAAATATGCCATTAAGATGAGTATAGTTTTTGAGATAAGTGGTTAAAAAAACATGTTTAATCATGATGTAGTTGCATGAAGGCAAGACAATTACAATAGAATGTTTCTCTGAGGCAATTTGCTTAATAGATTTTAGAAGAATGTAGAAAGAGCAGTCAAGGAAGATTAGAGAGAGCTAGTGAGAAGAGTGAGTTAAGGGCAGAAAGTAGATTAAGGTATGAGAAGCAGTGGATGTTTAAGGAGGGAGAGTGCAGTGGCAGGACCAGCGACTTTTAACGTGCTCTTTGGTGACTGTCTTAAATTGTTTAGGATGTGTAAGGGTCCTGATGTCTAGTGGGAGCATATTCTATGCAATTGTGGGGTGATAGCTGTACATGCTGCGTCCAAATTTAGACTTGGGGTTGAAGATTTGTAGTAGATCTTGGTTAGAGCTTTGGAGAGGTCTGGAGGGACAATAATGGGAGATGAGAGGGGATAGTGCTGGGCAGTAGGAAGGCTGGTATAGGATAGAATGGATGATCTGGAGCTGAGAGAGAAGAAGCTGATGGGAAAAATCAAGGCAGTTTAGGTGTTTTATAGAGATATGCTATTTTGTAATGAAACAGAGATAACAGAACAACGGAGGATGCTTTTCTAGAGTGTGAAAGAGTAAAGAAGTTATAGAAAAAAAATGAAATTTTATCTAGAAATATAAAAAAGTAGATGACTTAAATATGGGAATGATTTTGTATGGATATTATGGTGTTGCAGATAAAAAAAATCAATTGATAATTGGGATAACATTTTGTTTGGAGTAATTTAGAATGTATGAGGGGGCTAGACTGAAATAACTACGATTTAATATGAAATGTAATTTAGCAAAAATATTAAGTAAAATAAGATTTTGGGAGTGGTAAAAGGAGTGAGGAGAAATACTTGTATGAGATTGATTGTAACATAATGTTTCTCTGATGTAATTTTGCAAAAAAAGGATTGTAAACCATGTAAAAAAATATTTTTTATATAAATAGTGTAAGAAGCATGAACAGTATAAAATAAAGGACACCAACTCTTTTCAGTAGTTTTTATAGGCTCTTTTACATCCACCAGTAGATGGCACCTCAGTTTAACATCTCGCCTGAAGGATGATACACATGGTATTGCCGCACTCATCTAATGCTGCACTGCCAGAACTCCAGTCACCTGGATTGTGAATAGAACCTACAGGCTTCTGGTCATCCAGCAACTAAAGCAAGTGTACTATCTTCTGCACCACTAACACTTAAAAAAATCAATAGGCATTTGCACAGGTGTATGAATGTGCATATGTTGGTATAAATAACCTCACTTGGGGTAAATGTTATGGAACATAATTCATGTCATAAAGGAAGGCAGAACAACTATAGTCAGATGCCTTGGCCCTAGGAAAGAGCTGTCAGGAGTAGCAAAATAATAATGACAGTGTCTAGTGGTTGTGGTGCACCTATTCAATGTTTAAGGTAGCTTTTCCCAAAAGTTAGCTGACATAATACCAACTGCAATAATCTAACATCATACCATCTGGGAGAAGAAGGTTTGAAAAACAATGAAATGTCATTGGCATGCATAGGAAAACTAAAAAAGAAGCGATAACTTCACGACACCCATGCAAATGGAAAATGGGTGCATGACTGAATCATACACCAATGCACTGTATAAGCACATAGCACATACATAAGTGTATGGAATGGGCCATACCAAACAGAACCAAGACACTCTCCTCCAAAAAAAGGAAGCCGATCTTGTGGTCCCCCACCATAAACAAACTCTACGACAGAAGAAAAAAAAACTGTTGCAGAAAAGGGTAAAGCCCCAAGACTGGAAAAAACTCCCTTGTCAGTCTCAGCAAAAAACTGAGATCCATCATCAAATCTTCTAAAGCTAGCTATGAAAGCAAAATTGCTGCAGATTCTAAAGACAACCACAAGGCATTCTATAGTTATGTCAAGAATCTACATGGCAATTCTCAGATCTGCTCTGAGTTTCAGCACAATGGCAATACATATACAGAACCAACTGATATTGCCAACATATTGGCCAACAGGTACAGTGCAAATGTTACCCCCCTTTCACCCCCTAAAGAGCCTATAAAAATACCTGAGGAATGCCAAGTCCCTATTATCACAGCTTCACAGGTAAAAAATGTACTGTCCAAAGCCAAGAATACAGCTTCCATGGGACCTGATAATGTCCCTGGCTGTGTTCTACATGAATTACAAAGTGAACTGGCATCACATCAGAGCACCCTGTTCAATCACAGCCTCATTTCAGGCTTTGTTCCTACTGAATGGTGCACTGCTATGGTCATCCAACTCCACAAAGGGGGAGTGACTACAGACCCTGGGAACTACCACCCCATTAGCCTGACAAGTCTGATATGTAAGGCTATGCAGCACATCATCATGGACCTTATAAATAAGGACATAGGGAATCTCCAAACTCCGGACCCCACATACTTTGCGTTTGTGAAAGGTAGATCATGCTTGCTCAACATGATAGACTTCTTCGAGTCTGTCACCAGAGCTGTGGATGAGGGCAAGGTAGTTCACACAGCCTACCTAGATCTTGCCAAGGCCTTCAACACTATCCCTCACTCAGGAATCATAAATAGACTCACTAAACTAGGAATAAACCCCTGTGTCATAAAATGAGTTGCCAACTGGCTCACTGATGGAACCCACACTGTAAAAGTAGCAGACTTCAAATCTGACTACCGACCAGTTACAAGTGGTATCCCATAGGGATCGGTCTTAGGTCCTCTCCTGTTTGGCATCTACTTCTCTGAAGTTCAAGCCAACACAAAGGGACTCTGGCTGACAAAGTTCGCAGATGATTGTAAACTGGAAGCCATTATTGATTCTCCAACTGATGTAGACATTCTAGAGAAAGGCCTCACTGACACCAATGACTGCTGCCAGAACCATGGCCTTAAGCTCAATGCCAAAAAGTGTATTGTCATTCCCTTTGAGAAAAATTTGGTGCCCATGAACTACCACATAGGTGGTAGTCCACTAAACACCGAATGTGTGATAAGAGACCTGGGTACACAGGTTGATAGCAACCTTTTCTTTGATAACCACATTGCCACTGTAGTCAGAAAGTCCTTCTATGTGGCACATCTCATTACAAAAGGTTTCTCATCCAGGAAAAAAGACTTATTATAGAATACAATGCCTCATTTGGTATGTACCTCACTAGACACCTACAACAACTGGAAAAGCCATAAAAATACCTCACCAAGAGGATCTTAGGCCTTAGACGCATGCCCTATATGGACAGACTAAAAAAAACTCCAGCTATACTCTGTCTCTTATCGCCTACTTATAGGAGATCTCTACTTGACCTACAAAGCTATGCCTGACCTAGAGCTGCTAGATATGCTACACCTAAAGAAATCCCAATCCCTCCATGCCACATGCTCCAGGGACTTATACCTCATTACCACAATAAACAGAACATGCTGGAGGGACAGGTTCCTAACCCACAAACATCCCATACTCTGGAACAAACTTCCCATTCACGTCAAGCAGAGCACTTCACTGGCCCTCTTTAAGAGAAATCTTGACGAGTGGATGGGCAATAGGAGGTTCATTCTGGGGATCACTTCAGTGGCCTTACTTGACAGGGGCACTGGGAACTAACTTTGGGCGACATGATGCCATGGAATCTTCTTGGGCTAGACTTATATAGGCTCCAGGGCCGTTAGCCTAGTACACACCTATGAACCTATGATCCAATAAATTTGTTAAAAATTGTAGAAATTGTGCAGAACCTAAGATTACATCACAGCACATCACAGAACAATGCCACTTATAGAATCATTGCATTTATCCTCAGCTTTGACATAAAAGTAAAAGTAGAAGAAATATTAGCAAACAGATGTTTAGTAATGACACTTGATGTTGCAAAGGATTCTAAGCACATGGTCAGGGTAACAATGCCAGCAGTAATACATTTTCAATGCATCATCATTTTTACTCAAAGAATATATGTCCATGCTCTGTTCATGCTCATATATCCAAAAATTCTACTTACTGGTTCTCCTTTCCTCCCTTTGTATCCTTGAGGTCCTAAAATAGAGAGAGGGCTTCCCTATAAGAGAACAAACATTCAGTGTTACATATGAAGCATACTTACCAATTTTCTAAAAAGCAGTAACTTTTAAATATCTCATACAAATCAATATAGATCTTTTGACATTCATTAAGCCTAAATTCTACTGCTCAAGGCAACTCTGCAGATAATGCAACATGGAAGCATGCACAAGCATGCAGTAATATCTTATATATCCTAAAGTTATAATATAAAGATATAATTCTTCACTGTGGAAAACACAAAAATGGTATGCACTTTAATTCCATTAATGTTATCCATCTCTTGATTTGCTGTCTTTAGATTAGCCTTCTCTTTCTTGTATTAATTTCCAGACCTCCTTTTTTTGTAGTGTGTGTGTGTGTGTTATAAAGGTGGTCTGCACAATGACTGCCATATGCTAAATGACTGTTATCTATATTGTGGAGGGCTGCAAGCTAGCAAGATAACTTCCTCTTCTGGTGTTTACTTTAGGGCATCCCATTTGATGTTTAGTCCTCTGCATGTAGTACTTTTATTGAAACAGGTTGCACCTGGCCAATCATCCTTTGAACAATTTTGCAACCAAATATAGTTCAGTTGTAATTGCTGCTGTAGGTGTCTTAGGTATAAGCATGTTCAGTTACAGTGAATTTCTAATTTAAAAGTTGTCACAGTGATGACCACTTATATATGGGGAGGAGAGAGACACCAAATGGGTATGATATGTGAGGTGCCAAGTTCCCTTACTATAGCTTTGCCAGCACTGTTTGAGAACTGAATGTAAGCATTTGCTGTTATTCATTTACTACAATTATTTGGTAACATACTTAGTAGGTTTATTTACTCATTTTATTTGAACAGAGCAGGGACTTATATTCTAGTACAAATCGTAAGGATTTTAACAAACTACACAGGGTTGTGGCATCTGTAATGCTTATTATTTTTAAAATAGTCTACTCATATTCATAGATTTAGGTTTGATTGCCATAATGATGCTTTTTTCTTTAAATGAAAAGCTATTGTGAACTATTAATCTAAGATTCACATTTCTGTTACACAGGCTATGAACTCACTGTTCTATATTACTTCTGGCTCTGTCTTTTGGTTATTTATCATTACTTTATAGTTGTTAACAGTAAACGCTAGGATGAGTAAGGTTCCTAAGACTAATCTAACAAAGCACTTGTTTATTCCTGCTATAACATCATATGTTGTGGAGTAGATTTTGCTGTCATTAGCATACACAGAAATCCAATACTTATTTGTCACTGGAAGTGTCGAAAGCATAAGCTTGACAGAGCAGTTCCTAGGATAGAACCCTGTGGAAGGCTTCTCTGTATACATAACCACTCTGATAAATCACCTTTCCCCTGTACCTATGCTGCCTTCCTTTCAATCAGTTGCTTATTCAGCTAACCACATGGGTACTGACACCATTCCTGAACTTGTCAAGATCTCTAGCCTATGGCAGGTAACTTGCTGAAAGCCTTAGTTAATTTGAAAATAAACCACAGTCACTGAGATAAAACTATCTAGAGCTTTACCAGCTGGTCTACAAAGTCTATAAGACTGGTTAGGGTGGATCTGCCATGTACATATTCATGTTGGCAAATGTTGGAACAGTTCCATATACATTTTGTTGTTTCTAACAGTTCTACTTTACAGCTTTCGAAGACCTTATTTACAGTATCAAACAAGTCTGCAATTGTTTGCTATTTTGGTTTTCCTGTCCTTAAGTTGGAAATATAAACTATCTTTTCCAGCCTTCTGGTACTTTTCCAGTTTTTAAGTACTATACTATACTATACTGCTGTCCAAGCTGGTCAATTAAAAGAATTTCTTACCTTCTCAATGACAATATCTGATGCAGAGCTTGTATATCTGGGCTTTGAATAAGGCCCGCCTTCCTATTTGGGTTTACAAAGTCTGTAAGACTGGTTAGGGTGGATCTGCCATGTACATGTTCATGTTGGCAAATGTTGGAACAGTTCCACATACATTTTGTCTGTTTCTAACAGTTCTACTTTACAGCTTTCAAAGACCTTATTTACAGTATCAAACAAGACTGCAATTGTTTACTATTTTGGTTTTCTTGTCCTTAAGTTGGAAATATAAATGCTTTGTCTGAAACATTATTCTCTCTAATCAAATTTATTCTGATGTCCAGATCTGTCAAGGAAGGTAGTTTAACTGTTTCATTCAAGTTTTTTACTTGGTTTTGTCTTAATTCATAGTTTTGTGGTATATTATTTATACTAGCAGGATATTTCTTCAGCACTTGAAAGGTGTGGGTGTGCTCTTTCTTTCCCATAATCAGTCAAGTTTCATTTTCTACCAGGGCACTAACCTTTATTTGGTTTATAATCCTCTTTTAGGTCTGGTTCAATTAGGTTCAATTATTTAACTGCATTAAACAGATGTTTTTAACATGTTGCACATCTGAATTCTATCCTGTCGTGAACATTCACTGTTACAAGTGAGCCAGCATTACATTTTCAATTACGTTCTCAAAAATCTATCTCACTATGATTGTATATTATTGTCAAAGATGAAACTGCTTTTATAATAGGAATATCAAAGGCAATTGTTATTGTTAAAGAAGAAACTGCTTTTATAGGAGGAATACCAAAGACAATTTTATTTTTATTTTATTTATTTTACATTTGTTGACCGGGCTAGTCTAGCTGGACATATATCCATTTTCAGTAGAGGCCCGGGGAGAAAAGCTCCAAAATACAGGCAGTAAGCAAACATTTACAATACAAAAGACAATAGCAATCCAAAGTACAAAATGATACAATGGTAAGCATGAGTAATACTAAAGCAATAAAAGAGAAAAACAGACACAGACTAGTTAACCTAAAAAATTTTGATTAACAACTATAATTGAAACAGCTGGTTAAAAACAGAAATTTCAGGTAAGCAGGAAAGTAGTTAAGAGTAATAAAAAGTGGCAATTGTTATTGTTAAAGAAGAAACTGCTTTTATAGGAGGAATACCAAAGACGATTATACTATGATCAGGATCATGACTTCTAACTCCTTGATATTGTTAATTAGACTGAACAAATTAGTTAATACTAAGTCTAATTTGTTACTACCTTTATTAGGAAAGTTAAACAGCTGACAAAATCTATTCTTTAGGATGATGTCTAGGAATTCAGATGCAGTGCTTCCCAGTCAGTCAGATAGCCATCAGACAAATAGCAGCCAATGGTGGCTCACTCATTTTGGAGAAATGTGGGAGTCCTGTTGACTGCTGATACCTAGAGGAGTCTGAGGCATATGACATACAGAACTATGAGCCATGGTGATGCCACACTGCATAAGGTCAGGTGAAATAGTACATTTGTTTATGTGTCTCCCTCAGAAGCAGTGATAACCAACATCACAGCTGCTTTGTGGGGAGGATATGCAAAGGGACTTAGGTGCTGCCCTATGCACTACAATAGCCTAGTTGTGGATCCTGACTCTTATATCTTGTAGCAGTGGATGAGCCACTGATCTTTCCCCCAAACTCTTGCCTTGGTCAGATGAAGAATGGACCAAGCTCTCACTTTTGGAAAGAACAAAGTGATCTGTAGGGAGCTAGTGAGCTGCAAGGGTAGAAAAAGGTAAGACAGTCGAATAGCCAAAGAATGCACATGATGAAGATTTGTACTGGGTGTTGTATAGCAGCAAGATATTTTTGCTTTTGCACGAATACATAACTTTGTCATTTCAACTACCTATATTTCATATTCTGTGTGGTAAACTGAGCCTTCTTTGAATAATGGTTTGGGGATCAATAACTACTAATTATCAGTATGACCGCAAGTATATTTTATGTGCATTTTGTATGAAGGTTATGTTTCTGTTATATATGTTTTCCAATACTCCCTCATACTCCATCCTTTATTCTACCCTGATTGTCACTGCCTACTTAGAATACAGTTAGTCCATTGTACTGGCTATTCACTAGGTTCTCCAACAGTTTCTACTTGGATGGTTTGTATGGCATAGTAGAGTTCTCAACTGACTAGTTCAGTTAATTTATAATTCTGATCTGAACTAAACCTTTTAACGGTTAAAGAGTAATACAAGAGATAACCTGCAGTGTTATATAACCAATCCATTTTCTAGGATTATATATTGCAGCTGTGTTTCTTCCCTCCAACTAACTCACATCCATTGTTAATTATATCATCAGGCCAGCATGCTCCTACTGCCCTTTTATGGCAATAAAATACTTGTTGGTGTGCATATTTTCCGCTCTAGATCTGACGTTGTTAGAAAAAGACTGTCTTCATGTAATTCTCTGATACTTTCTACTTGACACAAGGTCCTGTCACTGTCATGACCCTGCTTAATCCTTCCACACCCCTTCTGTCAACAGTACCCTGCACAGGACTCTCTGACTCCTGCATTTACTTGTACTATTCTCTGACTATTTTCTCTACTCCACAAGTCAGGCTACTACAACGCATGTAAATATGTATATACTATGCCTCACTTTACAATCTTCTCTTTACTAAATTAAACCTCACTCTACTATTTTCTCTTTACTAAATTAAACCTCACTTTACTATTTTCTTGTCTTCATATGTCTTTACTAATACTAGAGTCAGCTTTTTCCTACCTCTCTGTATGAAGAAGAAGAAGGAAAAAACACACACTCATAGCAAGTTTATATTTTTCTATGTATTTTTAACAGGGTATTTTTTCCTTTTACCATGTATGTTTTCTTACTATATTTACAAATACGTCTGAGTATGTCAGTATTCTACATTTTTTTATGTTTCCCACTTTATTCATAAATACTCCTGTGGTTCATTTTGTGTTATTATAATTATGTCTATGTTCTGGAGCTTTTCTCCTCAAGTCTCCACTGAAAATGGACTATTTTGACTCAGTTGGAACAACCTGGTTAATAAATGTCAAATAAAATAAAATAATAAATAAAATAATGACTTTCTAATAAATAATGCATGTCTCATTTGTGGTACGCTGCAGCAGTGATGATTTTTCCACAAGTGAACTCCAGAATTGGCTCTCCAACTTTTTGAGTTCTCTGACATCCTTGCATCTTACTTACTGTGGCTTAGCTGCATTCCTGCCTTTTCTTCCTCAGCAGTGACACTGCTCTACATTTAAATTCTTTGTCATCAGTAACACAATTCCTACAGTACATCAGAAAAACCTTTGGCCTCCACACTCCAGTACAAGATCAGTTATCTTTTGTCTTATAGTAATCGGGTCCTTGCAATCAATTTTAGCTTACACCCTTCTAAATCCGGGTCTATATTATAACATTGAAATCTACAAAGATCGAATGTTATAATATCGAACCCTAAACACCAAAATCCGCAAACATTGAACAGTCAGAATAGCGATTTTTTTTCCCAGAGAAAAAAATCGCTATTCCGAGAAACATACACACAACACAAACACACACAAAAAACAGCAATCCACACACATACACTTAAAATCCTACACCTAAACCTAAACTAAACTTTACATACACTACTAGCTCTTACCTTAACCCAAACCTAACCCTAAGATCTGTCACCATCGCACACTCACCTCACCCACACCCTAACCCTAACTCACCTAACCCGCCCTCTAACCCTAACCTACACACAACCGCACACTTACCTGATCCGCACCCTAACCCTAACTCACTTAACCCGCCCCTAACCCTAACCTACACACAATCGCACACTTACCTGACCCGCACCCTAACCCTAACGTCTACACAACCACACAATTACTTGACCCGCTCCCTAACCCTAACCCTAACCTACACACAATCGCACACTTACCTGAACCCGACCCATAACGTTCCAACATATCGAACGCTGAAAACAGCGAAGCCACAGCAATGGCCCACCGAATTCTTTCCCTGGGAAAGAATTTGGTGTCCTGCACCTTCGCTGTTTTCAGCATTTGACAAATCTGGTTCTATATTATAGCATTCGAACTTTATAAAATTCAATGTTATAATATAGACCCCTAAATCCTGCATACTGTTTGTCTTCAGTCTGGTAATGTTGTAAATCAAGAGGTTACTTTCTTGATTTTTTAAATGTTAATAAACTGACTGTATCACCCTTTATCTCAGTTGTATTTTGGGGTTATTGTATCCCGGAAAAAGCCGCACAATTGCAGATACTGGTATTGTGATTTTTTTTGGCTACTGGTATTGTGATTTTTTTTGGCTAAGACTAGGCTGATTTGTTACTACTAGATTCTCAGTTCAATAAATTGTTTTATTTTTATGATGCGTAGTTTTGCATCACATTGACTGCCATATACTGAATAATCACTGTCTATGATACAAAGGGCTGCAATGTAAAAAGTTAACTTTGATATTATTACTTTATATTAGCCTTCTTCTTCTCTTAATAATTTCTGGACTTCCCACTCATTGTTTAGTCCTTTGGGTATAGTGCTTTTATTCAAAGAGGATACTGCTGTTTGCGACTTCAGAACAATTTTGGAACCAATTACAGTCTATGTGTAATTGCAAATGCTGCTCTCTTGGTTTTAGTGCAGGTACAGATGTGATACATGTTTTAATTGCCATGAAGTCGATGTTCTGTACAACCCTCCACCTCTGTTTCAGCTGCTATGAATCTCCTTTCTACTGGGTGACTTTAGTGATATTGAGAACACTATTGTAAAAATGCTCTTGAAGCACAAAATTATCCTTTATTCAACTAATAATCAGCCCCATGAACTCCAACTGCATTGTTTTCAGCCATTCTCTCTTAGACTGGTTCCTAATAAATACACTGACTACACTTTCAGGGCACGGGTTTTGCCTCCAAGTTTCAGTAATCACTGGATTATCTCATTCTATCTATTGTCCAAAAATGTGAAGCACCATTATTATATACATTTCATTCAAACCACTGTTGATGTTGGTAGCCTTTCACCCAAATTTTACAAAATATTCAACACTTTTATATCAACTCCCTTCCAACACATCATAAATGCATCATTACATTTTGAAACTCTCCCTGGAAATGTGCTAGTATCCCCGTGAAAAAAAAAACAAAAAAACAAAAAAAGGCAGCACTCATGAAGCAAATTCATATAAACTAATCTCAATCTCCCAGCTTAAGTCTAAAAGATATATGAAAGATCTGTAACAATTGATGTTAATTGCTCTGGCTTTCTGTGGAAGAAGCAACATGTTTTATATGACCACCATAAATGTCATTGTTTCTCTTGCCAATTACATGTTTTCAAATATGGAAAAATTAAACTGACTGGTACTGTAATCATTGGTTTATTATAGGTTCATTGTTTCATAGGTAAGTACTAGGCAATCAATCTGCAGATCATTACAAGCCTAGGCAATAGCCAATATTCAAAATATCCATCCAGCTTCAAGGAAGGCAAAACATAATAGAATGAGGAAGGATTTGAAGCTTCTCATTTAATTATCTCGCTCTAACATGAAAGAGGAAAAGGTGCTAACCTACTTGAGATAGTGGAAGCGTCCTCCAGAGGTGAGGGCTATGTCAGTTTTGAATCTATCGTGCTAATGATAATGTGTTTTATTTATCTGTTAAAGAAGGTTTAGTTCCTTTGACCAGCCATTTAAAGTAGCATTTGCACTGTGAAGGAACAGAAGATCACAGAGAGTTTAAGCTTTCATGGTTCAAAAGGCTAAATACAGATCTGCACAGAACAGTTTATGAGACTGAGTACAGATAGAGGGCTCTCAGTCTGTCCTGAGAACTAAGATATTTAAGGCTATGGATTATTTACTTATGAATCTCTGAGGTCCTGTTAACTAAGATTTTTAATGCCACTGATATTTTTTGTTATGCATCTGAGATGTCTCAAGGACTAGGTCAATGGAAAGAATATGAAGACAGAACACAGTGAATTTGTATAGTGACCAGTCAATACTTAGCGCAAGTCCATGTACTTCTTACTTCCCGAAGACCTCCCCCAACTTTCTCAGGATAAGAGATCATAAGCCTTCTCCAAATAATAATAATAATAATAATAATAATAATAATAATAATAATAATAATAATAAATAAAAATAAAAAAAATGGATTAGCAAAGTCCCACAATGCCTTACACAAGTGCACAAACTTAATGAAGTTCTCTACTGTCAAATAACCTCGGAAAATCCACACATAATTCTTCTGACTTTATAAGTACAGCTATGACCCAAAGACTTCCTTACAAAACTCTGACAAACATTTCCATTACATCACATCCTGAGATCACCCTCATCCACAAACAGTGAATTATTTAACCTACAGAAAATGATGTGCAGTTTTCTCCAATATCAAAGATGCATATTGTAGTAAAATGTATATATTTCTACTTTAATTATATTGTCACATTTTTAACCAAAACATCAGCAGTCCTTTTGGTACATGATAGTGTTTTTTTTTCTTTTTTTGATAAGCAAAACAAGCCAGCAGTCATGGTAAAAAGATAACAAACAAGTGAAAGTCGTCATACCATTTCTCCTTTTAATCCCGTAAAGCCTATATCACCCTGAAATGAGAATATATTTAAATAGTAAAACTTTTTCATAATTAGCAAAAAAAAGTTAGACTTGTTAACATTTTGAGATCATACAGGTATTGATGTATTCAGTGGACTCATAAGGAAGAATATTTCTCTCAAAGAAATTATTTCCTGTTAGCTTGAAGTAACTGGTGGAGCAATTCTATATTAAAATATACATTTTGAAAAAAAAAACAGAATCCGATGGCAAATATATTAAGTTTTAGGTGTGTTAACATTCAGAAAGCTTACCAAGGTAGTTGAACAGCATCATCTAGATGTGAAATAGTTTCTGACACCAAATGCTAACACATAATAGAAACAACTTCTAGAAATTCTGTAAAATATGTAATGATTTTTTTTTTAATTCCTGCCATTGCTGTATAGGACAAAACTCAAGAGTTCTTCAAAAATATCACAGGAATTTCAGAAAATACTTCATTTAGATTTTTACCAGATTTGGTTGTTGCACTCACACTGGAATTCTGAATATGGACATTGCTAACAAAAACTTTGTTCTTAACTACCTATTTGGCTGTTATTTCATTAAGGGTGATGATGTCTTATTTACTCTATCATCTGTTTCGTATCCTAGGTCTGTCACTTCCCCTCTTCCTGTATATGAGCTGAAGAGAACTGCTCTGATTGTCCGGATGCAAGAGTCCTATTCAGGATCAAAGGTCAAATGAACTATTTCATGCTGGTAACTTTGATGAACTTCTGACTGATGTCAATGATATTTTATTAATTTCTGTTCTCTGATAAGGATCCTTCCACAGAAGTCGCTATCCAGTTGTAAATCAGAATTTTGGATCAACATTCAGCAAGCACATCTCTAAAGCTATGAAAGATATATTTTAAAAGTATTGCTGGTCATTGATTTGGTTATATTTTCTTTTTTTTTAGTCTTCAGGACTTTTAATTGAACATTAAGTAGTGTGAGGTTACCGAGAGCTCCACTAAGTGGACATCTGTCACTAACAGGGATTTATTTCCAGGAATCTAGATGGGTGCATTAAGGGATGTGTTCACAGATGGAATTCCACAAAGTAAGGCAGGAAATGGACCCATTGTTTAATTGACAAACTGGTAAAACATATATATATATATATATATATATATATATATATATATATATATATATATATATATATATATATATATATATATATATATATATTACACCAGCAGTTGAGTTAAGAGCAAATCATTTATTTTTTGTATCTTCTCCTTAGAATTCTGCTACATGGAAAGACTGTCAATTACCCCACTTTTTTACTTAGTCTTATAACTTCCATATAAGAAGAACTGAGGGGAAATGAATAATATTGCACCAAATCTGGTTGTAGGAATTATCACTAGACTTCTTGCCTAGTCAGATTATATTTTTCTTACTTTCAAAACACCCTTTAACCTCTTTCAGAGGTGTTAGTATTCATGAAAACAATAAATTCTACAGTTATAAGTATATACATTGAACAAAGACATCTAATTCATGCTTTTCCTTCGCTCTTTGCATTCAATATTGTTTTCATTTCAATACTGGCTAGAACTGTAAATGTGTCAAAAGGTCTAGGTGATTATTTTTAAAGTCCCAATATGTATATTAATAAAAAAGATATTTGATAACTTTGCAGATGGCATTATTTCAGATACTTATAGGTAGCTCAACATTTAATTGGGGTGTTCAGTGTTCTTACCAGCCCCTTATATGGACAACACATTATAACTGTATAAATAATTCATATATTCAGATGCATGGAAATATGGTTCTGCTATGAAATGTCAAGTTCCACTACAATGAGGAATCAAAATGTCAAAAAATGATGCCCAAACATAGATGGGCAAAATAATTAACTTGAAGAGCTTTTTGGAGGAGGGCAAGCCCCCATCTATCCCTCAATATTGGGAGCACTCCCCACCTCCAAACTTAAATATTTCAACCCCACAGTCACACCACCTCAAAAAAGGGAAAACATCTCTCCAAACAAGTGAATCATTGCTGGTGCACACTTAGAACATTGATGCTGCACATTTAGAACTTTGCTGTTGCACACTTAGAACATTGTTGCTGCACCCTTAGAACATTGCTGTTGCACACTTAGAACATTGCTGCTGCACACTTAGAACATTGCTGTTGCACACTTAGAACATTGCTGTTGCACACTTAGAACATTGCTGCTGCACACTTAGAACATTGCTGTTGCACACTTAGAACATTGCTGCTGCACACTTAGAACATTGCTGTTGCACACTTAGAACATTGCTGCTGCACACTTAGAACATTGCTGTTGCACACTTAGAACATTGCTGCTGCACACTTAGAAATAACACCAGCAGTGATTTGCTATGGGAAACAATAGTTAATGCTGTGCTCTTTGGCTTTTTATTTTTTCAGGCTACTGGCACTCAATGAACTGCACCTTAACCACCTGTAGAGGAGGCCTTAAATATACCTTACTGTCTAGTTAATCATTACAAAAATGACCCCGTTCTCCTTACCAGTAGGTTATTTTCTCAAATCCTTCAGAATTATCAGAAATGTTATCAGAAACAAGGGCATCTACCCTAATAGCGAGGCATTTTTGGCACTATCATTTATTTGCTCTCTTAAGCAGTGTTAAGCAAGTTAGACAAAAACAGACAGGCATAGCTCTTGTCCTTCAACTGGCATTAAATAAACGTCAGCATAACTGTTCACATGACCTCTAATCAATTGTTAGGTATTTCAAAACTGTCTTCTCTTTGAGTTTTCACTGGGATTATCATCAGGGTTCTGTAATATCCTAGTTTTATGCTAGGACATACATATGGAAACTATTATACAATCCTTACTACATTCTAAACCTAACCTTGTCTTTGCTAATAATTATCTTGCTTCGGTATTAACAGGATAGGATATGATTGGTTTAGTTGATGCTGGTAATATGATGGGTCGACCAGTTTTAAATGTACTACATTTTGATGAAGATGTATATTTTTACTTTTAAGAATTATAGTTACAGTATCAAAAAGGAAGTAGAGAAGCAAATTGTCAAACTGGATAAAGAGAGAGAAAATAAAATAAACATTTTTGAAGTCCTATGATCTTTATAAAACTATTTATAATTAAACATATCAACAAAACTGGTCTGCAAAAGGTACACAAGTTAATGTTTAGCATAATACTTATTTTACTCCCTTAAGTTTATCGATAAAACTTTTGTCGTGCAAAGACTCGTTGTTCAAAAGTTTGTTTGGAGTGAGCAGATCTTGATCATTTCCTCTGATATGGTCGTGTATCAGACTAGAACACGTGGAACATGATTCATCTTGTCATTTAACTGGTAACTTGTATGAATAATGATTCATGAGACACTTGTGCTTATCAGAAAGTTTTCATTCTGGAACGGACAAGAATCAGAAAGACATAACTGACATTATGGTCATAACTGA